>NC_143040.1:59871749-60041749 GCF_057628025.1 Oncorhynchus mykiss
GGAAGAGGATGAGCAGAGAGGAGGAATGAAGAGGAAAAGGAGGAGCAGAGAGGAAGAGGGGGAGGAGCAGAGAGGAAGAGGGGGAACGGAGAGGAAGTGGAGGAGCAGAGAGGAAGAGGAGGAGGAGCGGAGAGGAAGAGCAGAGCAAGAGTATTCTAATGATTCTTATCACACAGACGGTGACTCAGATTAACCTGGATAATACCTCAATAGAACACAGAGCATGGGCTTAACACACACAGTGAATATGATTATCCTAACCACAGTGAGTGTTACCTTGGTATTGATCATCCACAATGATCGTTCCCACGGCCTGTTTCCTGGTTGCCATGATGCTGTGCCACTGGCCATCGTTGTAGCTCCTCCCCCCATCACCCTCCACTCCCACTCCCACTGCCCAGCCCTGGGAGAGGAGACAGAGGTCACATACACACCTACACCTGGCCGTGTGTGTGTTTGTGTGTGTTTGTCTGTGTCTGTATATGTGTGTGTGTGTGATTTTTTCTGAAGTATGCATGACATCATCAGTATCGGCACTTAGCAGGAGAGATGGGCACTCTGCAGAGAGAGAGGTGACACACACACATACACATCCACAACAAAGCGGTGCATCTCTGCTGTGTGATGAAGATTTAATGATGAGATCAATATATGTATAAATGCCAAGGTTTATCAGCCTCCTGACACCTTTACTACCCAGCCGACAGCACACGTCTACTTAACAACACCCAGCACAACAGGACAGGACAGGGGGAGGACGGGACAAACTCTCTCTCCCCCTCGCTCTCTCTCCGTCTCCTCCCTCTGTCTCTCTGTCTCCTTCTCTCAATTTTCAATTAAATTCAATATACATTATTGTTTTCATGTTTTGTATGTATGCTGCTTCAACTAATGTGGATTATACATCTGTTTAAGACTGGAGTTGATATTTTACCCTGTCCAAATACAGTGTCTTTTCTAGTATCTCTCTTTATCCATCCATCCTTTCACTCTGTTTCCTTCTGTCCCTCGCTCCTTTCCTCCCTCCATTCATGACTTGCCTAGTTAAATAAGGGTTAAATAAAAAATACAAATAAATCAATAAAACATTCAGGAGGTTTCATTAAGGTCCTGTGAGATCAGAGGGAACTATTCTGTCATCCTCCCAAAAAGTGACTTCAGTCTCTCTGTCCATCTGCTGGACTGCTTGGCTGGGTCTAGGGATCACTTTCATTATCTATAGGGCCAAACTACAGTGTGTGTGTGTGGCCTTTATACACTAAACACTAGTATTGTAACTATACCAGATTTTTGACTTTGATACCGATACAAGGCTTAGTATCATGACTCTCCATACCGAAAGGGTAGGAAACAACATCTCCACCCCGCTGATCCTCAACACTGGGGCCCCACAAGGGTGCGTTCTCAGCCCTCTCCTGTACTCCCTGTTCACCCATGACTGCGTGGCCATGCACGCCTCCAACTCAATCATCAAGTTTTCAGACAAAACAACAGTAGTTGGCTTGATTACCAACAACGACGAGACAGCCTACAGGGAGGAGGTGAGGGCTCTCGGAGTGTGTTGTCAGGAAAACAACCTCTCTCTCAATGTCAGCAAAACAAAGGAGATGACAGAGGGACCAGCCCCCTATCCACATCGACGGGACAGTAGTGGAGAAGGGGGAAGTTTTAAGTTCCTCAGCGTACACATCACGGACAAACTGAAATGGTCCACCCACACAGACAACGTGGTGAAGAAGGCGCAACAACCTCAGGAGGCTGAAGAAATATGGCTTGTCACCAAAAGCACTCACAAACTTCTACAGATGCACAATCGAGAGCTGCCTGGTACGACACCTGCTCCGCCCATAACCGTAAGGCTCTCCAGAGGGTTGTGCGGTCTGCACAACGCATCACCGGGGGCAAACTACCTGCGCTCCAGGACACCTACACCACCCGTTGTCACAGGAAGGCCAAAAAGATCATCAAGGACAACAACCACCCGAGCCACTGCCTGTTCACCCGCTACCATCCTGAAGGCGAGGTCAGTACAGGTGCATCAAAGCTGGTACCGAGAAATTCGTATTAATTCCTTTACACTTGTGTGTGTATTAGGTAGTTGTTGTAAAAATGTTATATTACTTGTTAGATATTACTGCATGGTCGGAACTAGAAGCACAAGCATTTAGCTACCCTCACATTAACATCTAACCATGTGTATTAGACCAATTAGATTTGATTTGAAACACTACTCAATACCAAAATGATATTTGATATTCAAAAATAAAACACTGCATTAAATAACAGAATAACACCTTCAATTTTCCTGTGATGCCCTCCCAGGCCCACTCATGGCTGTGCCCCTGCCCAATCATGTGAAATCCATAGATCAGGGCCTAATGAATTTATTTGAATTGACTGATTTCCTTATAAGAACTCAGTAAAATCGTTGAAATTGTTGCATGTTGGGTTTATATTTTTGTTCAGTATAATTGTATGTATTAAATTAATAGTTTAGTTCCAAAACAACATAAAAACACTTTGAACCTCATTTCTGAAGCTTCTACAGTGCCTTGCGAAAGTATTCGGCCACCTTGAACTTTGCGACCTTTTGCCACATTTCAGGCTTCAAACATAAAGATATAAAACTGTATTTTTTTGTGAAGAATCAACAACAAGTGGGACACAATCATGAAGTGGAACGACATTTATTGGATATTTCAAACTTTTTTAACAAATCAAAAACTGAAAAATTGGGCGTGCAAAATTATTCAGCCCCCTTAAGGTAATACTTTGTAGCGCCACCTTTTGCTGCGATTACAGCTGTAAGTCGCTTGGGGTATGTCTCTATCAGTTTTGCACATCGAGAGACTGACATTTTTTCCCATTCCTCCTTGCAAAACAGCTCGAGCTCAGTGAGGTTGGATGGAGAGCATTTGTGAACAGCAGTTTTCAGTTCTTTCCACAGATTCTCGATTGGATTCAGGTCTGGACTTTGACTTGGCCATTCTAACACCGGGATATGTTTATTTTTGAACCATTCCATTGTAGATTTTGCTTTATGTTTTGGATCATTGTCTTGTTGGAAGACAAATCTCCGTCTCAGTCTCAGGTCTTTTGCAGACTCCATCAGGTTTTCTTCCAGAATGGTCCTGTATTTGGCTCCATCCATCTTCCCATCAATTTTAACCATCTTCCCTGTCCCTGCTGAAGAAAAGCAGGCCCAAACCATGATGCTGCCACCACCATGTTTGACAGTGGGGATGGTGTGTTCAGCTGTGTTGCTTTTACGCCAAACATAACGTTTTGCATTGTTGCCAAAAAGTTCAATTTTGGTTTCATCTGACCAGAGCACCTTCTTCCACATGTTTGGTGTGTCTCCCAGGTGGCTTGTGGCAAACTTTAAACGACACTTTTTATGGATATCTTTAAGAAATGGCTTCTTCTTGCCACTCTTCCATAAAGGCCAGATTTGTGCAATATACGACTGATTGTTGTCCTATGGACAGAGTCTCCCACCTCAGCTGTAGATCTCTGCAGTTCATCCAGAGTGATCATGGGCCTCTTGGCTGCATCTCTGATCAGTCTTCTCCTTGTATGAGCTGAAAGTTTAGAGGGACGGCCAGGTCTTGGTAGATTTGCAGTGGTCTGATACTCCTTCCATTTCAATATTATCGCTTGCACAGTGCTCCTTGGGATGTTTAAAGCTTGGGAAATCTTTTTGTATCCAAATCCGGCTTTAAACTTCTTCACAACAGTATCTCGGACCTGCCTGGTGTGTTCCTTGTTCTTCATGATGCTCTCTGCGCTTTTAACGGACCTCTGAGACTATCACAGTGCAGGTGCATTTATACGGAGACTTGATTACACACAGGTGGATTGTATTTATCATCATTAGTCATTTAGGTCAACATTAGATCATTCAGAGATCCTCACTGAACTTCTGGAGAGAGTTTGCTGCA
Organism: Oncorhynchus mykiss; assembly: GCF_057628025.1. Classification (NCBI taxonomy): domain Eukaryota; kingdom Metazoa; phylum Chordata; class Actinopteri; order Salmoniformes; family Salmonidae; genus Oncorhynchus; species Oncorhynchus mykiss. Next base: position 59,875,691 of record NC_143040.1, read on the forward strand.
CTGAAAGTAAAGGGGCTGAATAATTTTGCACGCCCAATTTTTCAGTTTTTGATTTGTTAAAAAAGTTTGAAATATCCAATAAATGTTGTTCCACTTCATGATTGTGTCCCACTTGTTGTTGATTCTTCACAAAAAAATACAGTTTTATATCTTTATGTTTGAAGCCTGAAATGTGGCAAAAGGTCGCAAAGTTCAAGGGGGCCGAATACTTTCGCAAGACACTGTATATTGAAATAGCCTACACGGCATAGAAATACAATGGATTTTACACAGCATACTATGATTCCCAGAGGGCATTTCACTTCCCAGGGTAAACTGCTATGCCGGCTAGTGGTTACTGCTAGCAAGCCCAGACAAACGTGATGTAGTTTAAATATATTGCTATCAAGTTATGAGTGCATTAGACATTATTTTTGGGTTGTGTAATGATATTATAATACTCACATGCATGTCATGCTGAATATATGTTAATGTCAATGTCACTCAAAAACAATTCAAATTTAGTAGAAGAGCGACAACGTTTCAATGCAAATGTCATATGTAAAATAGTTTTTATGTCATTTTGGAACTAAACCTCACATTTTGCTTAGTTGTTTTGGTGGGCTGTTCCTCATCATCTGCTCTGTAATCAAAGTATTCCCACAGTTTGCTTCTGTAGACAGTTTTGGAGATAGCTATGCCCACTTCCGGTTGCAAGATAAAGAGCACTTATCCAAAGTGCTGCCCCACACATAAGGCTGCCTTTAGGGGAGTCAGCCCTGGCAACCTTGGGGGGGTTGAACCCAATCTCTTACTGTATAGAGAACACAGGGGGAATTTACTTTGCTAGGGTGGGTTACCACACACACAAACAAATACACACACACACACACACTTAACCAACCTGGCTACCAAAGCATTCTGCAGCGATAGTGGGACTATCATTTGTTTTTCAACAGGACAATGACCCAACACACCTCCACACTGTGTAAGGGCAATAAGACCAAGAAGGAGAGGAATGGAGTGCTGCATCAGATGACCTGGCCTCCACAAACACCAGACCTCAAACCAATTTAGATGGTTTGGGATGAGCTGGACCGGCCAACAAGTGCTCAGCATATGTGGGAAATCCTTCAAGACTGTTGGAAAAGCATTCCAGGTGAAGCTGGTTGAGAGAATGCCAAGAGTGTGCAAGAGTGTGCAAAGGTGTCATCAAGGCAAAGGGTGGCTACTTTTTTAGTTACTACATAATTCCATATGTTATTTCATACGTTGTGATGTCTTCAATGTAGAAAATGGTACTATACTGGTACTATTTATGGGGCAATTTAGCAATTAGGATTTGATATCTGTAATGGTTATGTAATAAATTAGGCACTGTTGCACAATGTTGGCATATAGATAAATGCACACATATTTTCCAGTGCGAGCCTTGTGTTTACATTAGAGGATTCGAGTACTCTGAAAAAAAATCATGTGAGCACAGTCAAAGAATGTACATGCCCATCCCTATTGTGGACTTCTGTTAGAAACATACTTCTCTTTGTTACTTGCTACAACATTCAGTTCAGAGCAAGGCCTGGATTCAATCAAAAGCACGTTTTCATCAAGCGCACTGCAATGCGTACAGTATATCGTAATTTACAGTAAACACACTCAAACATAAATTACCTTTAAAGGTCAAGTGCAGAATGATTGTCAACAATCCCAGCCTAAATCATATATAGCTGGGGGCAGGGGTGTGTCATATTCCACACAGATTCCCAGTGCTCCCTAACCAGGGTTTAAAAAGACAACAGTAACTCGAGAGGAGAGGCATGGTTAGTGACAGCTCTAACATTACAGTAGCTAAACATCCCTCTATGAGATTATGTTTCATAAAATGCTAATTAATTCCATCATTAGAAAGTGTGTGTGTGTGTGGTGGTGGGGGGAGCATACCAGTTTCCTGTGTCACGCCAAATTAGGTCCCCCGTGGTGGTAATCCCATTAGGCCTGTTGAATTGGCTAATGGGGGAACTAATGGGGGAGCTATCTGGGGACATTAATCGACTGCGACACCACTTCTAGTGTTAATCACCGAACTAGCCTAACTAAATGTGTTTGGAAAGGCTGCTGCGTAGCTGGAGAAGGAAGAGGTCCTTATTGCGTGTGTGTGTGTGTGTGTTTGCATATTCTAGTGCGTGTGTGTGTGTGTGTGTGTGTGTGTGTGTGTGTGTGAGGGTGATTATTGTGGAGGAGAGATAGTTGGTGGTCTGACGGACACTCGCGTGAAATCATCTGCCAGCACCGCTTTCATCATAAGAGCAATTGAGTCGAGTGTGTGTGTGTCTGTAGCCTAATGAGCTAGCGATTGGTATGCATGTGCCGTGACTGCAGGGAAGGAGTTAATTGGAGGCTGATACACTTTGAAAGTTTCTCTTGAATGAAGAAACTAAGGGGAGGTTGCCGATAGGATTTATCAGATGAAGAAGTCACAATGTTCCCCCCAACGATAGGATTTATCAGATGAAGAAGTCACAATGTTCCCCCCAACGATAGGATTTATCAGATGAAGAAGTCACAATGTTCCCCCCAACGATAGGATTTATCAGATGAGGAAGTCACAATGTTCCCCCCAACGATAGGATTTATCAGATGAGGAAGTCACAATGTTCCCCCCAACGATAGGATTTATCAGATGAGGAAGTCACAATGTTCCCCCCAACGATAGGATTTATCAGATGAGGAAGTCACAATGTTCCCCCCAACGATAGGATTTATCAGATGAGGAAGTCACAATGTTCCCCCCAACGATAGGATTTATCAGATGAGGAAGTCACAATGTTCCCCCCAACGATAGGATTTATCAGATGAAGAAGTCACAATGTTCCCCCCAACGATAGGATTTATCAGATGAGGAAGTCACAATGTTCCCCCCAACGATAGGATTTATCAGATGAGGAAGTCACAATGTTCCCCTCAACGGAACACAATGTGGGTTTAATAAGTCACAGGAATATGAAAATTATCAGTGACTCACTCACTTTAATCTGGCTATGTTTGTAGTTCACTTGTGAGTCGAACCGGAAGGACGGACATGTTTGTAGTTTACCTGTGGGTCGAACCGGAAGGGCGGACATGTTTGTAGTTTACCTGTGGGTCGAACCGGAAGGACGGACATGTTTGTAGTTTAGCTGTGGGTCGAACCGGAAGGACGGACATGTTTGTAGTTTACCTGTGGGTCGAACCGGACGGGCGGACATGTTTGTAGTTTACCTGTGGGTCGACCCGGGAAGGGCGGACATGTTTGCAGTTTACATGTGGGTCGACCCGGAAGGGCGGACATGTTTGTAGTTTACCTGTGGGTTGACCCGGGAAGGGCGGACATGTTTGTAGTTCACCTGTGGGTCGAACCGGAAGGACGGACATGTTTGTAGTTTACCTGTGGGTCGAACCGGAAGGACGGACATGTTTGTAGTTTACCTGTGGGTCGAACCGGACGGGCGGACATGTTTGTAGTTTACCTGTGGGTCGAACAGGAGTTTATTACCTGTGGGTCAAACAGGAAGTAGGGGCGTCCATTGCGGATCTGCAGAGCCAGGTACTCCTCTTGGTTTCCAGGAGACACAGCACAGAGGAGCAGGCCGTCTGATGCTCGCGTTCTGAAACTCAACCGGAGCCCTGGAGGAGGGGGGCGGAGAGAGGAAAAAAGGAGGAGAAGAAGAGATTAGATTAGATATTAGAGCGTGTGAAATCCTTCATTAGGAGATAAAAGGTGATCTGTGCCTGTGTCGAAGGGTTTAGAGTGTGTCCCATTGGACTCCTCACACACTCCTCTCTACATCCCGCCACAATCCACCTATGTGCATGTGTGTGTGTAATGTATGTATGTGTACGTCTCCTAAACCCACATCCCCTGAGCCCCCATGTACGGCCTCAAGTCAGGAAAAAGCATCCTGCTTTGATGCCCCCAGATGGGTATTCATGTCTCCATTTGAGTGTGTGTGTGTGTGCGTGTGCGTGTTCAATCCAATGTCTCCATTAGGACTCCAGGGGAGCACTGGATGCTCAGGCTAAACACATCTCCTCTGGTCTAATCTCTGACTGGTCTCTGTGTGTTAATCTGATAATCTGTACTTAATCTGGGGAGGTAGTGCTGGAGCTCTCTAAGGCACGTCTAACTCCCTCTAACCTGACAGGAGACTCCCGGAAGACAACTCTATCGCTTACTATCTCTCTCCTTCCTTCCGACTCCATCCCTTTATCCCTGCTTTAGATCCTAAACTCGGATACAGGGATAGAGAGACACAGGGATAGCGGGATCGAGGGAACACCCTCGGAATTCTGAGCTCGGCCTCTTTGGGAAAGTCGTCAGTGTGGGAATTTCAAAGGAATTGGGAGAATGATTACGAGTGGCGTTAAACACAATGTGATGGATTCAGAAACTTCTGAAACAAAAATACAACTGAAAAAGAATGAACAAATCCTAAAGACTAACAGAATAATAAAGTACTATCAATGAATAAAGTACTAACTTATATTAAAAGAGGTCAGCATGCAGTAACCATAAAGTGCTGAATTGAAACAAATAAAAATACTGTATATAAACTCACATCCCAGTTAAAACGCGTGACATTCATCTGTGATCTTGTCATCAGTGACACGAGAGGGGCCATGACAGATATGTGACGTACAGTTAGCCCACTTCAACCTCTCTCTCCTCATTTCCCTTTATCTCCTTCCTCCCATCTCTCTCTCTCCTTCCGCCCATTTCTTTCTTTCCTTCTGCCCATCTCTCATTCTCTCTCTCCTTCCGCCAATCTCTCTCTCTCTCCTTCCGCCCATCTCTCTCTCCTTCCGCCCACCCATCTCTCTCTCTCTCTCTCTCTCTCTCCTTCCGCCCATTTCTCTCTCTCCTTCCGCCCATCTCTCTCTCTCCTTCTGCCCATCTCTCTCTCTCTCTCTCCCCATCTCTCTCTCTCCTTCCGCCGATCTCTCTCTCTCTGCTTCTGCCCATCTCTCATTCTCTCTCTCCTTCCGCCCACCCATCTCTCTCTCGCTCTCTCTCTCTCTCTCTCTCCTTCCGCCCATTTCTCTCTCTCCTTCCGCCCATCTCTCTGTCTCCTTCCGCCCATCTCTCTCTCTCTCTCTCTCTCTCCTTCTGCCAATCTCTCTCTCTCTCTCCTTCCGCCCATCTCTCTCTCTCTCCTTCCGCCCATCTCTCTCTCTCTCCTTCCGCCCATCTCTCTCTCTCTCCTTCCGCCCATCTCTCTCTCTCTCCTTCTGCCCATCTCTTTCTCTCTCCTTCTGCCCATCTCTCTGTCTCTCACTTTCCAGAGAGGATGTTGACACTCCCTATATAAACCTCCATAGAGAAGAGTACTTATGGATCACAGTGGAGGATTATTCACAGATTGAGTGTGGAGGTGGTGTCTTTTTTGTGGGAAGGAGGACCTTTGTTTTGTATTTGTTCCTGACTGGCAGGGCAGTTTTCTGTCCTGGGTGGGTGATATACAGGGCTAGGCTTGGGGCTGACTATTGACTTATACGTTGGAGGGCCTAGGTTCAGCGTAGTGAACAGGCAGAGGGTCTGTTTAGCTAATTACTTGTTGGTGCAGGCAAAGATGTCAGTATGGAAAAACAGGATGCATTTGTGCCTTAAATTGGCTAAAAGAATATAGTTAAAAAATCTATCTTTCTCCCTCTTCATCTCTCAATCTCTCTCTGACATTAGGAGCAGAAATTATGAGGTCTCAGTATAAGAGCATTACATCAGAGCGATAGTGTTTGTAGTCTTGATAGATGGGACACATCAGAGCCCCTTGTGGAAGACGATACAGTACCTGACAGATAGGTGATGCTAACTTAGCCTGTTTTAACCTGGTGACGCTAGAGTAGTCAATCTGGGAATACCCTCTCTCTCTCTCTCTCTCTCTCTCTCTCTCTCTCTCTCTCTATCCCTTCACCCCCCCTCTCCATCTCTCTCTCTCTCTCTCTCTATCCCTTCACCCCCCTCTCCATCTCTCTCTCTCTCTCTCTCTCTATCCCTTCACCCCCCCTCTCCATCTCTCTTTGACTATACAATATTTTACAGCAGGTTTAAATCATGGTCACACAGAGGGATTCTCGGTAGTCTTAAAGAAATCTACTTCGAAACAAACGTATACACCTCACACACATGGTTTTGGGCTTAACAAAAAGAAGACACCTGTACCATGTCAGATTTTTGTTGTTTAAGTTTTATTATTTATGAAAAAGATGAATAATATTCCACCCATGAGGTCAAAGATGGCTCTTTTGGTCATTGACTGCAGGAAAGGGCTACCTTAGCTTCCGTTAACCCTAATGTAGGTAGAGCAGTCCACTAGGGAACAGACCTACCACTACTGAAGACACTGGCAGTAGGGACATAGACATGTCTTAGACAGACACTCATATGACTCATGGAGACTCACTGTCCTTGACTCTTGTACGAATGTTGTTTTGAGTACTGTAAGGCTGTTAATACTATTGTTTGTGTGTACATGCGTGTGTGTGTGCATTTATTCAAGGTATTGATGGATATTAGTAATAAATACTTTATTTTAGAAGCTATGTAAGTTGGCTGTTGGCGTGCCTGTTTGTTCATAGATGTAGTTATGAAAGCTGTGTGCTCAGCAGTCTCTCCTCTCTCCCAGTTGTGCTCAGCTCTTTCTGATGACAGCTTGCTCCTTCAGGTTCAACACACTTCACATGGTCATCCAGCCCAGTCCATCCATCCATCCATCCATCCATCCATCCATCCTCCAGGACGGCCTGAGAGGGAAGAGAGACCCTCGTGGGAGACACCATAGAGACTAGGCTAACTACTCAGCTCTCTGCAGGCAGGACCAGCTCTCTGGAGGCAGGACCAGCTCTCTGCAGGCAGGACCAGCTATCTGCAGGCAGGACCAGCTCTCTGCAGGCAGGACCAGCTATCTGCAGGCAGGACCAAGGGGCTCTGTGGAAACCCCAGCAGGAGTACCTCAGCAATAGGGAGACCCCGGGGGAGACCATACTGTCCATTCACTCTCGAGTAGGATCCACCAGACTGTAGAGACATGTTGGACCACTCAGTCAGCAGTCTGTTCTGGCCACTCAGTGATGTGCTGTACCAGGGGCTCTTAGGAGTGCCCAGCTGGGATAGCCCAGAGTGAGAGAGAGAGAGCAAGAGAGAGAGAGAGAGAGAGAGAGAGAGACTGCCCTAGGAGACCAGAGCGACTTACTTGACCACTCCGTGACTGAGGCAGCTGACCACTCTCTAGCTGGGACACCTTGCGGGGTGAGACCACCATGAGACCTGCATCCGGTTTTACGTAAGGGATTTTACGTAAGGGGTTATACTTAAGGGGTTTTATTCAACCGGGCACTGTTCCTAACCTGACACTGTCACGTTCGTCGTATGAATCGGACCAAGGCGCAGTGTGGTATGCGTACATTCTTCTTTATTTAATAGAATGAACACTGAACAAACTAGCAAAACAACAAAACGAACCGTGAAGCTAATATGAATAGTGCAGACAGGCAACTAAACATAGAACAAGATCCCACAAACACCAAAGGGAAATGGCTGCCTAAATATGATCCCCAATCAGAGACAACGATAAACAGCTGCCTCTGATTGGGAACCATATCAAGCCACCATAAACATACAAATACCTAGACCTACAAAACTCTAGACATACAAAACCCTAGACAATACAAAAACTAGCGTATCCACCCGAGTCACACCCTGACCTAACCAAAATATAAAGAAAACAGAGATATCTCAGGTCAAGGGCGTGACAGACACTCTTAAGGGATCTGAGTAGAGTCATGTACAGTTTATGTGTATGTAAAGTTCATCATACACAGTACATACATACACACTCACACACACACACACACACACACACACACACACACACACACACACACACACACACACACACACACACACACACACACACACACACACACACACACACACAGGCAGGCACCAGCGCACATGCTTGGAGGCAGACATGCCTGTTGTAATGTTGTAGACTCAACATTCGAGATAAAGGTTATATGGATATAGGACGGACTAATGTGGAGGTTGTTTAAAAAAGGATCTATAGATATCATATTATCTATTACATGTACAGTGTATTATAATCATAACAGTGAGAGATTAAAAAGAACTTGCCACAATTTGCAACACAATCCTAGAGTCAAACCCTTTCAAATGCCTCATACACAAAACAAACATATTGTCTCAGCAGAATCCATCCTCCTATTTCCCTGGTCTTTATTCCCTGGTCTTTTGTTGAGCACTATTCTATTTGTCATGACGCCAAACAAACAGGGTCTGGCTGGTGTAATCTAGTCAGAACATCCCGCGGATCACTCCAGTCATGTTAGCGTGGCGCTAGCATTAATCAGCCCAGTCGTATTAATGAGAGAGCGGCTAGCGCTAATTACCGCCATAGATTCTGCAGCAGCCCATTAAATATACAAATGACAGAGCTAAAGAGCCCAGCCTCTCCTGATTAATCTTTAAATGGAGAAAAACTAATGATGTCTGTAAAGTTTTCCCTCCACTTTGCCTCCGTGCCGACACCGCACGGCAATCAATCAAATTAATTAAGGAAAATAACTTGTATCATTTAACATTTCTTCCGCACGCTACGATAGAGTGTGTAGAGTCAGGATACATTATTCCTTTCTCTTTCTGGTTTCTTATTTACACAACGTTTTTGATTTAGTTCATTTCAGTGCAGTTCAAATCTTTGGGATTTGTTTGGTTTAAAAACAGATTCCAATCACATTCATATTCATGCTAAGGCAACGGTCTAGTTTTTTTAATGTATAAAAAACATCTCTAAATGGATGAATCCATTAAAGAAACCTGCACTCATCTCTCAGGCATTGATTTCATAGTGAAAAGGCTTCCTTGATTGGAGCCCAGATTTAGCATAAAGCACATTGACCTCTCAAAGACAAGTGGCATACATCCACTCGACTCCGAAAACGCAAGAATACACAAACTAAATGAACAAATGATGGAAACATGAAAACATCACGTTATTAATATTCTAAAATATGTTCTAAATAGTGCATTACGTTAATGGGAAGAGAGGATGATGAGTGATTTGAGACAGAAAGCCCATCAGGCTGCAGTAAAGCATTGATGAGTTCCACCGTCTGATCAATTTGCTGTACAGACGGTGTGTTTCAAATCCTTTTTTGATTTGATTTGTTTGGTGTTGCGTGCGCCTCCGCAGATATATTGGATGTAGGGTATGAAGGGTATGATGTAGGGTATGAGGGGTATGATGTAGGGTATGAGGTTAGTATTGAATGTGGAAAGGGATGGTTATGGCGAAAACACCTAGATGATAGTGAATACATCCTGTTTATGCCAATGATTTGATCCATTAACCTCTATCTATCTACATCTCAGGTCTTTTATCATAGGCTGTAAAAAAACGCTCAGCGATGACAAGATCATCAAGAACAATTTTTAGATGTATATTTTCTGGAGACTTTTGTTCTTCCAATAAAACAAAACACACAAAGACCTAATACACACTAAGCGCAAGGAAGCGATGGCTGTGTGGAGAGAGCGATCTCAAACAGAGCTAATCTGGGAGTGTGTGAGGTGATTGTTCTGGTTTGTGCCTCTTCATTAGGGTGGGTGTGTGTATGCACTTGTATGTGTATGGGTTTGTGTTTTTGCGCGTGTGTGCGCTTATGTGTGTTTAATGGCGTGGCGTGGGGCCCAAGGACGAGACTCCTTTTCTGACTGTGGCCATTGATCAATTAGCGGCAGCAGGACTGAAGCCTGGTCCTGATTTATAAAGATTTATCCTGCGTCATAATTGAAGGAGAAAAGGGGAAATAGCTGCTAGACGCTAATAGAGTTAAGGGCAGATGGCCGTGCCATCTCCACACCAGGCTCGGTCAGCAGGTTCTACCATTACTTTATGATATGATATGCAGGATGCATTAATGTCCTACACTGCAGAGGGACTAAGGAGTAACTGGTGGTCTATTCAAACAAATATAGACAGATTTCTCTGATAGTTTACTGGACCTGTAGAACTAGGGAGGGGAGAGATGCTGAACGTGAGGTCTAATAGTGAACACTGTGCTGGAGACACACACACGAACACACACAGTCTGCTAAGGTGATGCCACAGTGATGCCAGAGTGAGAGGTGACCAGTGTGCCAGATTTGACCGTGAGTAAGGATTTGGGCATTTGAGGAGAAACTCTAAGTAAAAACAATGTTAGAAATCCCTCAAACAAGGAAGGAGAAAACAAGATGACGGCTTTTCATTTCCCCACCTGTAACATTGCTGGGTGAATCAACCGGATGCTTTGGTAGCGAATCTATTTGATTAGCATAAGAGCCAATTAAAACATATATAATATAATTGAAACAAATGGCCGACTGGGGATGTTTTGGTTGGGTTTGCAGATGAAGCAGAACATGTTTTGATTTGGAGCTCAGTTCTCCAATTATGTGAGTAAACACTGTTGTAATTGTCCTCTGTCTCATGTGGAAGTCATTCACTTAGCTGGGACTCTTCCACAGAAATACTGTTTCAGTCTGAACATATACAGAACAACTCTAAACAAGTGATAAACTATATGTATTTTTATGTGTTTTATAATGTACCAACTATTCATTTTGCTGTGCTCTTACACAAAGATGTAGATACTCCAATATTACTGTGTGTGTGTACAGTATGTGTGTGTGTGTGTGTGTGTGTGTGTGTGTGTGTGTGTGTGTGTGTGTGTGTGTGTGTGTGTGCATCTACAGTCGCCACGTACCTGTGAAGTCGCTGTTGACCGGTAGTGTGTCACTGGGGAACCGGTGGTAACCGTTGCCGGGAAACATCGCCCCCCTAACGACGAGGTCACGGGGGTCAGAGAGAGAGAGGTCGGTTCGCTCCACCTGACGGAGTTCGGGTTGAAATGTAACAGTAGAAGTTACTCTCTGGGTTTGATTACGTAGGCTCTATAACAGCAAGATGAGGCGTGACACAAAGTGGAAGTATCACAACACATATGTACGTACAAATATGTTTTAAAGGAATTTAAACAATAATGTCTCTCTGTAGTTGGTTATGAGAGTATCTGACAGAAAGGCGGACAGACAGAAAGACCTGGTAGAGTGGTGGGGGTCCGTGGGGCTGAGATGGGGGGTCCCAGGTCACCTCCATCAGTGTTCCATGTACTGGCCTCAACCTGGGGGGAGCAAGACCTGCTGGAGCTAGAGATGGAAGGGAGGGGAGAGAGAGTAAAGAGATAATGATTAAAGTGAAGGAGAAGAAAAGTAACTACCTTGTACAAAGCCTGTGACAAGAGGAGGATACATGTATGCTGCTTTTAAGTACTTCAATTTGTAGATCTAAGCTTAAACGGGTGTGTTGTTCAGCAGTCTCTTAGACAAAGACTCCCTTACAGTAATTATCCATCTCAGAGAGTCTGCTCGTCTGATAACAGGTTAAAGCGATAAAATAACTAAACGAGTGGAGAGATGGAGGGTTATAAAAGACAGCTGTGCATTAACATCTCAGCGTCATGCATGTGCTGTGGTGTAGATGGTCCCACATATGAGCTAGAGGAGTGAATTATCCAGGAGTGACACCTGCACACACGCGCGCACACACACGCACACACGCGGATGCACACACTCACACGCACGCACGCACGCACACACACACACACACACACACACACACACACACACACACACACACACACACACAGGCCTAATAAAGCTGGTAAATGGAGGTGGATGTCTTGTCTTCCCAGCCCATCTCAGTCAAGGCACCATAAATGACAGCCAATCAATAACCATAGAGTCTGTATAATGGAAATTCTGATATCATTACAAAATTATTCCCTCTCCTTTAATAGGATTTTTGTGAAGCCTCTGTGGAACATTTATCTTGTATGTTACCCCTCAGAACATACGCTAGAGAGAGGAGCTGGTAGTGATATGTTCTGTGTTTTTTCTTTACTATAGAATCGGCAAGTAGGACAGTGTCTCCAGAATTTGGTTCAGTGGCTGGTCGCATTTAAACATCTTCAGTGATTTCTCCCTTTTCTTATCAGCAGTATTCACTCCCTTGGTTTTTTAAACATTTTGTTGCATTAAAGTGGGATTTAAATTAATTTAATTGTGGGGGTTTTGCTCATTGATCTATACAAAATACTTCATAATATTAAAGTATTTTTAAAATGTAATTAACTCAAATGTTGTTGCAAAGGTATTAATCTCTTTTCATTAACAAGCCTAAATTAGAAAGTGTTGAATTTCAAGCACAGATTAAACTACAAAGACCAGCTTTTCGAAAGCCTCATAAAGAATGCCAGTGATTGGTAGATGGGTAACAATAACAAATCAGACATTGAATATCTCTTTAAGCATGGTCAAGTTAATACTGATGCTGTGGATGATGTATTAAACCACCTAGACACATCAAAGACACAGTCATCCTTCTGAGCTGAGCTGCAGGACAGGAATGAAACTGCTCAGGAGTGTTACTATGAGGCCAGGAGTGACTTTAAAACAGCTACAGAGTTCATTGTTTGTGAAGGGAAAAAACTAAGGATGGATCAACAAGATTGTAGTTACTCCACAATAATAACCAACATGACAGAATGAAAAGTAGAATACAAATATAAAAAATACAACTATTCCAAAACATGCATCTTGTATGCAACAAGGAACTAAAGTTATACTGCAACAAAAAACATGGAGAAGGAATAAATGTTTTGGCCTAAATGCTAAGCCTTATATTTGGGGCAAATCCCACACAGCACAGCACTGAGTAACTGCCTCCTTATGATCCAAGCATGGTGGTGGCTGCATCATGTTATGGGTATGCTTGACATCGGCAAAGATTGGGGAGTTTTTCAGGATAAAAAGAAACGGGATGGAGCCAAGCACAGGCATTTTCCTAGAGGAAAACCTGCTTCAGTCTGCTTTACACCAGACACTGGGAGATGAATTCAACTGTCAGCAGGACAATAACCTACAACACAAAGCCAAATCTACACTTAAATTGCTTACCAAGAAGACAGTGAATGTTTCCGAGCGGCCAAGTTAAAGTTTTGACTTAAATCTGCGTGAAAATCTATGTCAAGACTTGAAAATGGCTGTCTAGCCAAGATCCTCAAAACCTTTAGGGCTTCAGAGCTAAAGACCAATCGAAATGTTGAAACTTATTTTTCCATATATACAGTAGACAGTGTAAAAAACACTTAATGAATAAGTGTACCTGAGAGTCTGTTCTAACAAGATACAAAAAAAAAACAAGCCTTTATTACACCAGACTAAAAACAAAGCCTTTATTACACCAGACTAAAAACAAAGCCTTTATTACACCAGACTAAAAACAAAGCCTTTATTACACCAGACTAAAAACAAAGCCTTTATTACACCAGACTAAAGACAAAGCCTTTATTACACCAGACTAAAAACAAAGCCTTTATTACACCAGACTAAAAACAAAGCCTTTATTACACCAGACTAAAAACAAAGCCTTTATTACACCAGACTAGTTGCATGCATTTATTTATTGTTTAGGCTAATTATTCAAAGCTTCCTTTTGTTATTTAATTAAAAAACTAAAATGCTTGATAGCATTTCAAAGCATTCATGTCTTTTAGGCTGTGTGATGGCATGAACGAATTATTGATTGATTGATTGATACAGTAGCCTATATATTGAAATATAGGCCTAAGTAAGTTACGGTATGAAGACTAAAGAATAGTCACTTCTAGGCCTCCAGCTTGATGGTTATACAAGGATACTATACAAAGACCACTAATGACAACATGACTTACTGTTATGATCATCATCATTATAATAGTAACAGTAAGAAGGAGATCAAGAAAAGGGAGGCTATAAGAGCGAGAGCTCCGTGAGGACAAACTGGTGTTGTTAGATTACAATATCATTGTTCTGCCTGTTTGGAGCAGTGTATACAACACTAAATCATTTATAAGTAATACCAGTCTGTTCTAACAATGATTTTTTTGTAAAGCCTTTATTACAGCATAGCAAAGATTAAAAAGAGTCAAACACTCAAACAGGCAAGAAAGATCTGTCTTATTTCTGTAGATATATATGGATGATTTATAAAGCCAGGTACATTGAACAGTTAGGATATTGATTATAGACCTAATTAAGTTGGGGTTTCCTCTCTCCTAACTTTTCTTAGACAATTAAACTAAGGCAAGGCTTGTTTCCTCGTTCCTGCTGCTGCCTCCGCCACATTGTTATCCATCCCAATATACTGGTTAACTGCTATTATGCACAAAGCAACATAGGGAAAGGCAGCAATTCTACGGTGTACTGAAGATTGTGTTTCAGAACCGCGGACAGCAACCTTATCCAACGATGGAGAAAGCGCATTTCTTATAAAATATTAGATTTATTAGTGTTGCAACATTTGTTTTTACATAATATAACCATATACAATTTCAGTATCTAGTGTCTGGCAATGGATTAGTCCACTTAGACAGGCGTGAATCACACAGGTGTCTTGTGATGGACTGTGCCCTCCCCGTGGCCTCCGCCATGGATTAGTCCACTCAGACAGGGGTGAATCAGACAGGTGTCTTGTGATGGACTGTGCCCTCCGCCATGGATTAGTCCACTCAGACAGGCGTGAATTAGACAGGTGTCTTGTGATGGACTGTGCCCTCCCCGTGGCCTCCGCCATGGATTAGTCCACTCAGACAGGCGTGAATCAGACAGGTGTCTTGTGATGGACTGTGCCCTCCCCGTGGCCTCCGCCATGGATTAGTCCACTCAGACAGGCGTGAATCAGACAGGTGTCTTGTGATGGACTGTGCCCTCCCCGTGGCCTCCGTCATGGATGAGTCCACTCAGTCAGGGGTGAATCAGACAGGTGTCTTGTGATGGACTGTGCCCTCCCCGTGGCCTCCGCCATGGATTAGTCCACTCAGACGGGCGTGAATCAGACAGGTGTCTTGTGATGGACTGTGCTCTCCCCGTGGCCTCCGCCATGGATTAGTCCACTCACAGGCGTGAATCAGACAAGTGTCTTGAGCACCATGAAAAAAATTGTTTTTGCAACTGCTCGACTAAAGAAATCTCGGTCAACCAACAGCCTATCGAACAAACAATCAACTAGTCAACTAAATGGGGACAGCCCTACAGAGCTTGAAGAATTTCTTAAAGAATAATGGGCTTTGTGTGTGTTCCTGTGTGTGTGTGCGTGCCTGGGGGGGTTTATGTGTATGTATGTATGTATGTACTGTGTGTGTGTGTGTGTGTGTGTGTGTGTGGTGTGTGCACGTGTGTGTGTGTGTTTGCATGCCTGTGTGTATGTTTGTGTGCGTGTGTGTGTGTGCGTGTGTGCACGTGTGTGTGTTTGCATGCCTGTGTGTATGTTTGTTTGCGTGTGTGTTTTTGTGTGTGTGTGTGCGTGTGTGTGTGTTTGCATGCCTGTGTGTTTGTTTGTTTGCGTGTGTGTGTGTGTGTGTATATGTGAGTGACTACTGTGCGATGCTAATATGCTGCCATGTATTTACCTCGAGGCAGCCACATAAGGGTTGATAAAAGCCACTTGGTCTCTCCTCTCCTCCTGTCATCCTCTCTGCCCCCTCTCCACTCTATGACGCTCTGACAACAAGGTTAACAGTCCAACACTAAGGTTAATATTGCCTTCAACATGTTAATGAAGCAGCTAAATCACCACAGCGCTCCCAGGGCAGACACACACACAGTTCTGGGGAACAATTATCAGGCCCGGAGGAGTGTTTTGTGTTTTTACACTAGCTGACATCCTTTATGGGTCTTCGGATCATCCCCGGTCTACATGCACTGTAATACCGCTGAAATATATCTCTGGAGCAGCACAACTATTGATTTATGCATAATTATCCCCAGGCTTCCCGAGGAGAGAAATATGCATAGCAGGGTTCACGTCAATGTGCCGTATGTGTGTGTGTGTGTGTGTGTGTGTGTGTGTGTGTGTGTGTGTGTGTGTGTGTGTGTGGTAGGGGCTGGCTAGGCTTGTAGAGCAAGTCTTTATGGATGTAGGATACATTAAACATTACCGTCAGCAACTGATTCACAATCCAACCTGATCAATACCGTGTGGTGAGAGTCTGCTCTGGTGGTGACAGTCTGCTCTGGTGGTGAGAGTCTGCTCTGGGGGTGAGACTCTGCTCTGGTGGTGAGAGTCTGCTCTGGTGGTGAGAGTCTGATCTGGGGGTGAGAGTCTGCTCTGGTGGTGAGTGTCTGCTCTGGGGGTGAGAGTCTGATCTGGGGGTGAGAGTCTGATCTGGGGGTGAGAGTCTGCTCTGGTGGTGAGTGTCTGATCTGGGGGTGAGAGTCTGATCTGGGGGTGAGAGTCTGATCTGGGGGTGAGAGTCTGCTCTGGTGGTGAGAGTCTGCTCTGGTGGTGAGTGTCTGCTCTGGGGGTGAGAGTCTGATCTGGGGGTGAGAGTCTGCTCTGGTGGTGAGAGTCTGCTCTGGTGGTGAGAGTCTGCTCTGGTGGTGAGAGTCTGCTCTGGTGGTGAGAGTCTGCTCTGGTGGTGAGTGTCTGCTCTGGGGGTGAGAGTCTGATCTGGGGGTGAGAGTCTGCTCTGGTGGTGAGAGTCTGCTCTGGAGGTGAGAGTCTGCTCTGGTGGTGAGAGTCTGCTCTGGAGGAGTGATGAGGGCTTTACACACACAGACTCACACACACGCATGCAGACATCCTTACATCTTTCTTCCTCCTAATTTAATTCATTTTTAGATTTAGAGTTACATAAGGAAATGTAATCTGGTGAAATTCCTTTAAATATGTATAAGAAATTCTTAATTATGTGCAAAACACACTTTATATAAGAGAGACACGGACAGCTTCCACTGATAGTTGGAGGGAGTAAAGAAGATATGAAGCGAGAGAGAAAGAGAGGGGGGGGGGGGTTGAGCAATGCTCTTTCTTCTCCTCTGTCTGCCTTCTTATCCCAGAGTGCTTTGGGAGACGCCAAAATAATGTTCTACTCGGTAACCATTAAGGCCCTTACTTACTGTTTACACACCACACCCCACAACTCACTCCTCTCTAAGACCAACTAGGTTCATTTACTGTGGGTGGATGTGTGTAATGACAGAATCAAATAGAATTTGAGTGAGATAAAAGCATCTAAGCAGATGCCGTCTCCTCCATCTGGACAGATGGTTATTCTGTGTAATGGTGTGTCTGGGTAATATGTGGATTGTGTGTCTAAACAGTCGTAAAAACCTGGGTAAAGGATGGATAAATGGCTATCATCAACATTAAGGTCTGGCACAAGACAATCACAACATGGGTAATGGCACAGACAGTCTTGGATGCTTCAAACCAACAGGTTGGGTTCGTTTGTCTGTCTGCGTGTGTGTGAGTGTGTGTGTATTCGTTTGTCTGTGTGTGTTAGTATGTGTGAACGGGAAGTTTTGATCAGACAATTAGTGCAGAATCGTCTAACTACAATCCATTCTTCAGAGTCTAAGCCGGGGGGTGGGGGGGTCATACTCTGTGGTGATTTTAGCATGTAAATCTTGGTGGGCCAAACTCCCCAAAATTATTTTAGTTGCATGTCAACAAAGAAACTACACAACACTAAACAATACATGAATTGCACTATAACGGTGACAAACTGTTAGGAACTACATAAAGCTGTCCAAACAGCAGTGCTTTCTTTTCAGCACCATGGAGTGAATCCTTACCACCGCTACACCTGGCTTTCAGCAGAGCCTTGTCTGGCAGCGAAACTGTTTATTCAGCATCATTTACTGCCTTTAAAAAAACATAGCTGATATGTGGTTTCTACTGACAATTGAGATGTACAAACTATGGCATATGCGGATAAGAGGAGATCCGTAATTTTGATTAAGACATTAATGAGCGAGCGACGACGGACGTAGTCAATATAACTACAGTTGAAGTATAAGTTTACGTACACGTTAGCCAAACACATTTAAACTCAGTTTTTCAGAATTCCTTAGGTCAGTTAGGATCACCACTATATTTTAACAATGTTAAATGTCAGAATAATAGTAGAGAGAATGATTTATTTCAGCTTTTATTTCTTTCATCACATTCCCAGTTGGTCAGAAGTTTACATACACTCAATTAGTATTTGGTAGCATTGCCTTTAAAATGGTTTAACTTGGGTCAAACGTTTTGGGTAGCCTTCCACAAGCTTCCCACACTAAGTTGGGTGAATTTTGGCCCATTTCTCCTGACAGAGCTGAGTCAGGTTTGTAAGGCCTCCTTGCTTGCACACGCTTTTTCAGTTCTGCCCTCAAATATTGTATAGGATTGAGGTCAGGGCTTTGTGATGGCTACTCCAATACCTTGACTTTGTTGTCCTGAAGCCATTTTGCCACAACTGTGGAAGTATGCTTGGGGTCATTGTCCATTTGGAAGACCCATTTGCAACCAAGCTTTAACTTCCTGACTGATGTCTTGATATGTTGCTTCAATATATCTACATCATTTTCCACCCTCATGATGCCATCTATTTTGTGAAGTGCACCAGTCCCTCCTGCAGCAAAGCACCCCCACAACATGATGCTGCCACCTCCGTGCTTCACGGTTGGGATGGTGTTCTTCGGCTTGCAAGCCTCCCCCTTTTTCCTCCAAACACAACAATGGTCATTATGACCAAACAGTTCTATTTTTGTTTAATAATTTTTCCAAAAAGTACGATATTTGTCCCCACTTGCAGTTGTAAACCATAGTCTGGCTTTTTTATGGCGGTTTTGGAGCAGTGGCTTCAACCTTGCTGAGCGGCCTTTCAGGTTATGTCGATATAGGACTCGTTTTACTGAGGATATAGATACTTTGTTTCCTCCAGCATCTTCACAAGGTCCTTTGCTGTTGCTCTGAGATTGACTTGCACTTTTCACACCAAAGTACGTTTATCTCTAGGAGACAGAACGCCTCTCCTTAATGAGCGGTATGACGGCTATGTGGTCCCATGGTGTTTATACTTGTGTACTATTGTTTGTACAGATGAACGTGGTACCTTCAGGCAATTGGAAATTGCTCCTAGGGATGAACTAGACTTGTGGAGGTCTACAATTTTTTTTCTGAGGTCTTGGCTGATTTCTTTTGATTTTCCCATGATGTCAAGCAAGGTAGGCCTTAAAATACATCCACAGGTATACCTCAAATTATTGACTCAAATTATGTCAATTAGCCTATCAGAAGCTTCTAAAGCCATGACAACATCATTTTCCAAGCTGTTTAAAGGCACAGTCAACTTAGTGTATGTAAACTTCTGACCCACTGGAATTGTGATAGAGTGAAATAATCTGTCTGTAAACAATTGTTGGAAAAATGACCTGTCATGCACAAAGTAGATGTCCTAACCGACTTGCCAAAACTATAGTTTGTTAACAAGAAATGTTATGTAGTGGTTGAAAAACGAGTTTTAATGACTCCAACCGAAGTGTATGTAAACTTCCGGCACTTCTGAAATGTACAGCGACAGAAAGCAGAACATGGGCCGTTCTTACAGTATTCTCCCTGTACACAAAGTCAGAACCGTAGGATAAATAGATGTAGAAAACAGATGTAGAACTACAGATGTTTTTGTGAGAAGACCGATTATCGACCAACACCGCTCTAGCTCTGTCACCTTTCACCCCAGATGCGGACAGATTTTGATCTGTATTTTTTCATTATGTTACTTAGATTGACACACCAGTGTATGTTGACCAATAGATATAAACATGTTCATTCCTAAACACAATATGGGGTGATTTTGTGACTGTACAGTTTAAAACACAAAAAATGCCATATAATCTAGATTTCTACATTTAAAAACCTTGGAATCATTCAAATGAAGTCAAAACCAACACCATGATGTATATTAATATGTTAAAGCATGCTGTATTCCTGCACCTGAGAGAAACACATTCTCACATCTTCAAGACGTAAACAAAACACACAAACAAAGTACCACACGGAATAGAAACGGACCAAACGGTGAACATGTGTGAGCATATGGATGAATATGTGTGTGTCAGCCCAGACCATATGTTAGAGCTGTGCAGCGGCACTGTGTGTGTGTGTGCCCATCACACAAAGCTGATCAATTAGAGCTCGTCCCAGGCCCGGTGATTTGTGTCTCAGTTATTAAAAAAGGAGGCTAATTCATCCTACTTCCATATTGGTAATAAATCTATGGCAGTGGCCCGCACACACGTGTGTGTGACAGAATGTGTGTGTGTAACAGTGTGTGTGTGTGTGTGTGTGTGTGTGTGTGTGTGTGTGTGTGTGTGTGTGTGTGTGTGTGTGTGTATGATTCATGGCCAACAGGGGGTGTGCGCTATGCCACATTTTTCTCCTTGTAATTAACAGTAAATTGTTTTTACTGCCGTGTACAATGAATTTCCCCCCTGGTTACACCAGTGTCTCGACTGAAATACTGAGTGAGTGAATGTAGTGAGTTAGTGAGTGCATGTGTGTGTGTGTGCGTGCGTGCGTGAGTGAGTGAGTGTGTGTGTGAGTGTTTGAATATGTGAGTGAGTGAGTGCGTGATTGAGTGCATGTATGTGTGAGTGTATGTGTATGTGAGTGTGTGTGTATGTATGTGAACGTCTGTGTGAGTGTGTTTGTGTGAGTGCGTGCGTGCGGGATTGAGTGCATGTATGTGTGAGTCTGAGTGAGTGAGTGTGTATGTGTGTGTATGTGTGTGTGTGAACCCTGTCTTCCCTCTCCCTCACTCTCTTCTTTGCTTCTTCACTCTCTCCCTATTTTTTGTTTTCTCTTTTTCCTTTTTCTCTCCCTTCGTTGCTTTCTTTCCATCCCCCTCTCTCATCCAGAGGTAGTTCGTTCCCTGACAGACACACTCCATTATAGTCTCTTAATATGTAACTGACCTGCTATTCTACACCTCCATAACTGGGACAATACATACATGTGGTCAGGTTTAACCAGCAACAATCATGATCTACAACTCCATAAACAGAGACACTGTATGGGAGTATACTGCTGGAGTACACTGGAGTATTTCTGAGCAGTGTGGTATAAATAAATAAAGAATTGGATGATATTTATCTCTGGTGTTATAATGAGTGGGTTACCAGTTGGTAGTGTTCAGTTTGTGTGTGTGTGTGTGTGTGTATGTGTTACCTGTAGGTAGTGTTTGTCCGGAGGCAGGCAGGCTGGTCACACAGCCCAGTGAGGTACACAGAGTCACAGTGAAGTCATATCTCCTGTAGGCCTCTAGTCCTTCTGCTACATACACACGCTCTGATGGACTGGCTACATACAGCACCTGCGACAAGAAAGACACACACACACACACAGAGGATCAGAGTGATGTTATAGGCCCCCTACACACACTTGTGGTCCTGTATGGCTCAGTTGGTAGAGCATGGAACTCAGGTGGAAGAACATGGAGCTCAGGTGGTAGAGCACAGAGCTCAGGTGGTAGAGCATGGAGCTCAGGTGGTAGAGCATGGAGCTCAGGTGGTAGAGCATGGAGCTCAGGTGGTAGAGCACGGAGCTCAGGTGGTAGAGCACGGAGCTCAGGTGGTAGAGCATGGAGCTCAGGTGGTAGAGAGCATGGAGCTCAGGTGGAAGAACATGGAGCTCAGGTGGAAGAATATGGAACTCAGGTGGTAGAGCACGGAGCTCAGGTGGTAGAGCACGGAGCTCAGGTGGTAGAGCATGGAGCTCAGGTGGTAGAGCATGGAGCTCAGTTGGTAGAGCACGCTCAGTTGGTGGAGTACGGAGCTCAGGTGGTAGAGCATGGAGCTCAGGTGGTTGAGAGCATGGAGCTCAGTTGGTATAGCATGGAGCTCAGGTGGTAGAACATGGAGCTCAGGTGGTAGAGCATGGAGCTCAGGTGGTAGAGCATGGAGCTCAGTTGATAGAGCACGGTGCTCAGTTGGTAGGGCATGGAGCTCAGGTAGAGGAGAGCATGGAACTCAGTTGAGCCCGGAGCTCAGGTGGTAGAGCACGGAGCTCAGTTGGTAGAGCACGGAGCTCAGGTGGTAGAGCACGGAGCTCAGGTGGTAGAGCACGGTGCTCAGGTGGTAGAGCGTGGAGCTCAGGTGGTAGAGAGCATGGAGCTCAGTTGGTAGAAAATGGAGCTCAGTTGGTAGAGCGTGGAGCTCAGTTGGT
Organism: Oncorhynchus mykiss; assembly: GCF_057628025.1. NCBI lineage: Eukaryota > Metazoa > Chordata > Actinopteri > Salmoniformes > Salmonidae > Oncorhynchus > Oncorhynchus mykiss. The sequence continues at coordinate 59,897,794 of NC_143040.1, forward strand.
AGAGCATTGAGCTCAGTTGGTAGAGCGTGGAGCTCAGTTGATAGAGCGTGGAGCTCAGTTGGTAGAGCATGGAGCTCAGGTGGAGGAGAGCATGGAACTCAGTTGAGCACAGAGCTCAGGTGGTAGAGCGTGGAGCTCAGTTGGTAGAGCGTGGAGCTCAGTTGGTAGAGCGTGGCGCTCAGCTGGTAGAGCGTGGAGCTCAGGTGGTAGAGCACGGAGCTCAGGTGGTAGAGCACGGAGCTCAGGTGGTAGAGCATGGAGCTCAGGTGGTAGAGCATGGAGCTCAGGTGGTAGAGCACGGAGCTCAGGTGGTAGAGCACAGAGCTCAGGTGGTAGAGCATGGAGCTCAGGTGGTAGAGCATGGAGCTCAGGTGGTAGAGCATGGAGCTCAGGTGGTAGAGCACGGAGCTCAGGTGGTAGAGCATGGAGCTCAGGTGGTAGAGCATGGAGCTCAGGTGGTAGAGAGCATGGAGCTCAGGTGGAAGAACATGGAGCTCAGGTGGAAGAATATGGAGCTCAGGTGGTAGAGCACGGAGCTCAGGTGGTAGAGCACAGAGCTCAGGTGGTAGAGCATGGAGCTCAGGTGGTAGAACATGGAGCTCAGTTGGTAGAGCACGCTCAGTTGGTGGAGTACGGAGCTCAGGTAGAGGAGAGCATGGAACTCAGTTGAGCCCGGAGCTCAGGTGGTAGAGCACGGAGCTCAGTTGGTAGAGCACGGAGCTCAGGTGGTAGAGCACGGAGCTCAGGTGGTAGAGCACGGCGCTCAGGTGGTAGAGCGTGGAGCTCAGGTGGTAGAGAGCATGGAGCTCAGTTGGTAGAGCATGGAGCTCAGTTGGTAGAGCATGGAGCTCAGTTGGTAGAGCGTGGAGCTCAGTTGGTAGAGCATTGAGCTCAGTTGGTAGAGCGTGGAGCTCAGTTGATAGAGCGTGGAGCTCAGTTGGTAGAGCATGGAGCTCAGGTGGAGGAGAGCATGGAACTCAGTTGAGCACGGAGCTCAGGTGGTAGAGAACGGAGCTCAGTTGGTAGAGCGTGGAGCTCAGTTGGTAGAGCGTGGAGCTCAGTTGGTAGAGTGTGGAGCTCAGTTGGTAGAGCGTGGAGCTCAGTTGGTAGAGCACGGAGCTCAGGTGGTAGAGCACGGAGCTCAGGTGGTAGAGCACGGAGCTCAGGTGGTAGAGCGTGGAGCTCAGGTGGTAGAGCACGGAGCTCAGGTGGTAGAGCACGGAGCTCAGGTGGTAGAGCACGGAGCTCAGGTGGTAGAGCATGGAGCTCAGGTGGTAGAACATGGAGCTCAGTTGGTAGAGCACGCTCAGGTGGTGGAGCACGGAGCTCAGGTGGTAGAGCATGGAGCTCAGGTGGTAGAGAGCATGGAGCTCAGTTGGTAGAGCATGGAGCTGAGGTGGTAGAACATGGAGCTCAGGTGGTAGAGCATGGAGCTCAGGTGGTAGAGCATGGAGCTCAGTTGGTAGATCACAGTGCTCAGTTGGTAGGGCATGGAGCTCAGGTAGAGGAGAGCATGGAACTCAGTTGAGCCCGGAGCTCAGGTGGTAGAGCACGGAGCTCAGTTGGTAGAGCACGGAGTTCAGGTGGTAGAGCACGAAGGTCAGGTGGTAGAGCACGGCGCTCAGGTGGTAGAGCGTGGAGCTCAGGTGGTAGAGAGCGTGGAGCTCAGTTGGTAGAGCATGGAGCTCAGTTGGTAGAGCGTGGAGCTCAGGTGGTAGAGCACGGAGCTCAGGTGGTAGAGCACGGCGCTCAGGTGGTAGAGCACGGAGCTCAGGTGGTAGAGCACGGAGCTCAGTTGGTAGAGCGTGGAGCTCAGTTGGTAGAGCGTGGAGCTCAGTTGGTAGAGCGTGGAGCTCAGTTGGTAGAACATGGAGCTCAGTTGGTAGAGCACGCTCAGGTGGTGGAGCACGGAGCTCAGGTGGTAGAGCATGGAGCTCAGGTGGTAGAGCATGGAGCTCAGGTGGTAGAGAGCATGGAGCTCAGTTGGTAGATTATGGAGCTGAGGTGGTAGAACATGGAGCTCAGGTGGTAGAGCATGGAGCTCAGTTGGTAGATCACAGTGCTCAGTTGGTAGGGCATGGAGCTCAAGTAGAGGAGAGCATGGAACTCAGTTGAGCCCGGAGCTCAGGTGGTAGAGCACGGAGCTCAGTTGGTAGAGCACGGAGTTCAGGTGGTAGAGCACGGAGGTCAGGTGGTAGAGCACGGCGCTCAGGTGGTAGAGCGTGGAGCTCAGGTGGTAGAGAGCATGGAGCTCAGTTGGTAGAGCATGGAGCTCAGTTGGTAGAGCGTGGAGCTCAGGTGGTAGAGCACGGAGCTCAGGTGGTAGAGCACGGCGCTCAGGTGGTAGAGCGTGGAGCTCAGGTGGTAGAGCACGGAGCTCAGTTGGTAGAGCGTGGAGCTCAGTTGGTAGAGCGTGGAGCTCAGTTGGTAGAGCGTGGAGCTCAGTTGGTAGAGCGTGGAGCTCAGTTGGTAGAGCGTGGAGCTCAGATGGTAGAGCGTGGAGCTCAGTTGGTAGAGCGTGGAGCTCAGTTGGTAGAGCGTGGAGCTCAGTTGGTAGAGCGTGGAGCTCAGTTGGTAGAGCATGGAGCTCAGTTGGTAGAGCGTGGAGCTCAGTTGGTAGAGCGTGGAGCTCAGTTGGTAGAGCGTGGAGCTCAGTTGGTAGAGCGTGGAGCTCAGTTGGTAGACCCTGCACCTCAACACACTACTATCACCCCGACGAAGAGCTAGATAAAACTACTGCTGAGGAGAAGCAACGCCCGTTGAACCTGGTGATACACTGACATAGGGCAATGCATGATGGGTTTAGCCATGTAGGTGGTGTGACATCATACACTTTAGAGTCGCTATACCTGAGGAGGGACATCTATGTTTGAGCCGATGAGAACACTCCTATCTGTGCAATGATATAGTATGTGTTTTTCTAAGGGAATGCAGAAGTAGTGCTGTTTCGAATGTCTATCTATTTTTCTAAGATGATTTAGGGCCAAGACATTTTCAGGAAATCTAGGAATGAGGGAGAAGCATGTGTACCTATTTATTGTTTAAGTATGTTACCTGTGTGATAACAGGTGGTGCGTATGGGTTGGACTTCTGCTCTGTGACCAGGTTCACCCTGTATTCAGTGACCTGTCCTCTAGCCTCTTGACCCCGCGCTGACCTCCACGCGACCTTTAGGGACGAGGATGACACCGCCGACACCTCAGGAGGAGCCACGAACTCCGGAGCTATGGAACACACACACACACACACACACACACACACACACACACACACACGTTACTTCCAATCTCTTCTTTTATCAGAAAGTACTCTTAAATCACAGTGTCCATAATAGTAACTCCGTTGACTGCGTCAGTGTAACTGCTGTGGAGGGATTTAATGAACAGTGGAAGCAGGTGGATGTTGACAAATAGGAGCACAGCCAGGTTGAAAAAACACACAACAAACTTGACACAGCTACCCTGACAGAAACACAGAAATGCAGAGAGAGAGAGTGAGAGAGAGACAGAGAGAGGGAGAGAGAGAGCTTGTTAAGTTAACTCTGGGCACAGAATCCACTCCAAACACAAGCTGTAAAATACCATTTGCATGTTTGATCCAAATGTGGAGCAGCGTTTGTGTTTATGTTTGTGATGGAGCTGTCAACATGGCTCAGGAGTACTGGCATAATAAGCCTCAGTCAACACTCACACAGCCCTCTGAATGAAAGCACAGCACAGCACAGCACAGCACAGCACAGACCACCCTCACACATTTAGAAACACCTATTATCTCACACACTATCTCCCCATCTCTCGTCGTATCTCTGCAATCTCTCCTTTATCTCTGAAGCCACCTAGTGTTAGGTGTTTAATGCGATTCACGCACGCATGCAGGAGTGCACAAACACTCTCTCTCTCTCTCTCTCTCTCTCTCTCTCACACACACACACACACACACACACACACACACACACACACACACACACACACACACAGGGTGTGTAATGTGATTCATGGCTATTACACAGTCAGACAGAGGGCTGCGAGTTTTGTTTTGGGGGCACAGTCTAGTTCTAATGAGCCATATCATCTCTTTGGAATTATGATGCTTAATGAGAAACCCCTCTCCTTCCTGTCTCTTTTTCTCTGTCTCTCTCTTCCCTATCCCTCTCCTCCCTCACTTCCACCAACCATTATGTCACAAAACTACTATAACTACACACCCAGAGGAACTCTCTCTCTCTCTTCCCTATCACTCTCCTCCCTCACTTCCACCAACCATTATGTCACAAAACTACTATAACTACACACCCAGAGGAACTCTCTCTCTCTCTTCCCTATCCCTCTCCTCCCTCACTTCCACCAACCATTATGTCACAAAACTACTAGAACTACACACCCAGAGGCCTCCCCAGAGGAACTCTCTCTCTCTGCAAGTGCTCACATCACGCTCTCTCTACTTTTTTCGTCACTGTTTGTGTTTGTATGCTGGTGTGTGTGTGTGTTTAACTGACCCCCCTCCTGTGTCCGAGCTGTAGTCCAGTCTGATATCACACTCCCGGCCATGTTGACGGTCAGAACTCGCAACTGATAGGTGGAGAAGGCCTGCAGGTCTGTTACTATGGCGCTGCTCTGGGGAGGAGGCAGAGCACTCTCTTTGGCTGAGTCAGACGGGAGGCGGGGATCCAGCCAACCACTGCTCACAAACACCCTACGCTCTGGGGCGGGGCTTGTGGTGTTCTGCGATTCCATTGGCCCTTGTATGAAGAGCTCGTACCTTATAATAACACCTATGAAGGCAGAAACAAAAGAGACAATTTTATTATGTTCAATTCCATATTAATCAGTTATTGATGGGTTAGCTTGTGACTAGTTCCTATTAGGACCTGTTCATTGCCAGAAATGTTGTATATTCTTATACCAGGTGGGTCACAAGGAAATGATAAAGTACATTATATTGATCAAAGTTAAAAATAAGTTAGATAACCACTATTTAGGACACAGTGGATTTTTTTTTTTGGTAAATGAAAAAATAATCACGTTTTTTTACTTCGGTTTCTATTTTTTGACATTAAATGCACTATACATTATGTGCGTTGAATAATGTAACAACACAGAATAAAACAATCTAAAAGTCCCATAATAGTAGTGACTGTCCATTACTGATTATCACTCATTAACCATCATTTATTCACATTACTTTACTTCAATCACATATTTCAGTTGATGCCATATATTACATTTGTTTTATTTGAGGACTTCATTATTTCATTCCAAGTCATCAACTCATCTCTATAGAGCTTCTGACAAAAGTCCTATTTTACTACTTCTCCAAAATAAATAAGGCATACTTTTATGCCTGCTGAATACCAACTATCAATCACTTAGATTGTATTTTCAGGTAGAGATACCTCTCGAAGCAACTGCTCTCTATCCCTCTTGATCGCACATTCTTCTGTCTCTTCCCCACACTAACCCAATGTAGCAGGCGTAGAAGAAACACGGACAAGTACTCGCGCAATGGATTATGGTCATTTGAGTTAATTACCATGTTTTCTGTACTAACCTATGTAGAACATTGGCCTGTTGGAAACTACAACTCCCTACTACATCGCACAGTTCGGGCTTGATTTGATTTTTTGCATTGGATGCATCTCAATTCACTACATCTGCCCACTTAACACTTCCACATCTGCCCACTTAACACTTCCACACCTGCCCACTTAACGCTTCCACATCTGCCCACTTAACGCTTCCACATCTGCCCACTTAGCGCTTCCACATCTTCCTACTTAACACTTCCACATCTGCCTACTTAACACTTCCACATCTAACTACTTAACACTTCCACATCTGCCCACTTAACACTTCCACATCTGCCTACTTAACAATTCCACATCTGCCTACTTAACACTTCCACATCTAACTACTTAACACTTCCACATCTGCCTACTTAACACTTCCACATCTGCCTACTTAACACTTCCACATCTGCCTACTTAACACTTCCACATCTGCCTACTTAACACTTCCACATCTGCCTACTTAACACTTCCACATCTAACTACTTAACACTTCCACATCTAACTACTTAACACTTCCACATCTAACTACTTAACACTTCCACATCTAACTACTTAACACTTCCACATCTGCCTACTTAACATTTCCACATCTGCCTACTTAACACTTCCACATCTGCCCACTTAGCGCTTCCACATCTGCCCACTTAGCGCTTCCACATCTGCCCACTTAACACTTCCACATCTGCCTACTTAACACTTCCACATCTGTCTACTTAACACTTCCACATCTGCCTACTTAACACTTCCACATCTGCCTACTTAACACTTCCACATCTAACTACTTAACACTTCCACATCTGCCTACTTAACACTTCCACATCTGCCTACTTAACACTTCCACATCTGCCTACTTAACACTTCCACATCTGTCTACTTAACACTTCCACATCTGCCTACTTAACACTTCCACATCTGCCTACTTAACACTTCCACATCTGCCTACTTAACACTTCCACATCTAACTACTTAACACTTCCACATCTGCCTACCTAACACTTCCACATCTAACTACTTAACACTTCCACATCTGCCTACTTAACACTTCCACATCTAACTACTTAACACTTCCACATCTGCCTACTTAACACTTCCACATCTGCCCACTTAACACTTCCACATCTGCCTACTTAACACTTCCACATCTGCCTACTTAACACTTCCACATCTGCCTACTTAACACTTCCACATCTGCCCACTTAGCGCTTCCACATCTGCCTACTTAACACTTCCACATCTGCCTACTTAACACTTCCACATCTGCCTACTTAACAATTCCACATCCAACTACTTGACACTTCCACACCTGCCCACTTAACACTTCCACACCTGCCTACTTAACACTTCCACATCTGCCTACTTAACACTTCCACATCTGCCTACTTAACACTTCCACATCTGCCTACTTAACACTTCCACATCTGCCTACTTAACACTTCCACATCTGCCTACTTAACACTTCCACATCTGCCTACTTAACACTTCCACATCTGCCCACTTAGCGCTTCCACATCTGCCTACTTAACACTTCCACATCTGCCTACTTAACACTTCCACATCTGCCTACTTAACACTTCCACATCTGCCTACCTAACACTTCCACATCTAACTACTTAACACTTCCACATCTGCCTACTTAACACTTCCACATCTGCCTACTTAACACTTCCACATCTAACTACTTAACACTTCCACATCTTCCTACTTAACACTTCCACATCTGCCTACTTAACACTTCCACATCTGCCTACTTAACACTTCCACATCTGCCTACTTAACACTTCCACATCTGCCTACTTAACAATTCCACATCCAACTACTTGACACTTCCACACCTGCCCACTTAACACTTCCACATCTGTGGTAAAGGTGACAGAGATAGAGCGGTATTTGTCAGACCATGAGACATCCTGAAAATCGGTCTTCTCACAAAATCGTCTGTAGCGTCTGAACGGTTTGGCCTAGAAAACCACTGTAAAGATGAGACTCTCAGGAACACGTACATGTTGGTTGTTTTTCTCTAGCACACCCATAGGCGTCACAAGACTCGTCTGAAAAATCAAATAGCAAATTGATCCTTGGTATGACCTTCTTAAAACAATTCCACATAGCTTAGTAGTATCCCCCCGGCTTAGACAGGGCTTAGACTCTTCTGGGTTAACAGCCGAAAAATAACCGCAATTTCAGTTAGTTGCTCAGCACTAGTAGGACACAAGGAGATACAATACTGTATGCATCACTACAGTACCATACTGTAAGCTACTAATCAACCACAGGTCTTCAGCCAATACTAAAATAGAATGAATGAATACCAGCCCAGTGCATTCTCATATCCCATTCTAATACTCTATAGCAGAGAGACTCTTCATCCACATGAGAATCAAAGCTCAGCATCATATCCACATTGCTCATTAGTGTTAACAAGGCAGTGAATGAATACAGAAGGTTGAGCCGAGGACAGGCAGGCATCACAACACAATAGAAATAAACACTTCTATTCTCCCTCTTTTCTCTCTCTTCTCCAATGTTCCCTATCACACTAGCACTTCAATGACTCTTTTCCCCCATGTCTTGTTTCAATACAGCCAGTCCATCATGGCAGTTCTAGTTGTAGGCATGGTTGAATGACGACTCAAAACAGAATATGAAATGACATGAATAATAATGTCTGGTAGAAGTACATTTGTTTCAATGTGCCTCGGGGAGCGATATAATGTAATGCAGTAAATTAAACCATGACTGAGAAAGCATTAGTGTGGTGGTTACACAGGCTTAATATGGTAGAGAGCCTTATAGAGACTGTACAAAGCCCTGGATCCAGGAGAACACTGTAGGGACACAGTGTTAAGGGGAGTTGAACATGTGTTCTCTTGGAGCATCCTAATAGGACAGTCTCCATAGTACCTCCTTCTCAAAATTATTTGTTCTTCTCAATTTCATTCCTGTTGTCTGTGAACACAGATCAAGAGGCGATTCGGGTCGTACCATTGGGACGAACGGGGGGGTTCCAGGCTGCGTCCATTTGGTGCGGTCCGGTGGTGTTGACCCTGGGTGGGGGCTGTCCCTGTGGGGGGCTGGGTGAAGTGAGGAGGGGCAGGGGAGGGGTGGAGGTGCACCCACCAGTAGTACAGGCCTGCAGGGTGAGGTTGTAGTGGGTGTAGGGGGAGAGGCCAGCGGCTGCAGCCTGGGTCTCTAGACCTGTATAGTGGACCCACTCCCTACCAGTACCAGCCTCCACTGAGGTCAGCACAAACCTACAGGAACACACAGAGAGAGGGATCAGTTTAGTTTATTAGTCAATATGACTTGACCATGATAACTGACCAGCCAATGTTACTCCTTCAGTTAGGGACTCACAGACCATAAAATAACATCTAGTCTCATCTCAACTCAGCTGGTTGAGAATTCTTAAGAGCTGGTTTCCTGGACACAAATTAGGCTTAGTCCTAGACAAACAATCATGTTCAATGGATTCACTATTGAAAGTGTTTTTCAATACAAGTCTCTTGCTCACTCTCTCTGATTCAATACCCCCCCCCCCCCCCTGCCCCCCTGTATTTCTCTTTATTTATCCACTGAGGTTAGATAGGACACCTAAAGGGGGTTTAGAATACTGGGTCCATACCACAAGAGGTTGGCGGCACCTTAATTGGGGAGGACAGGCTCGTGGTTATGACTGGAGTGGAATCAGTGGAACGCTATCAAATACATCAAATTTACATCACATGATTTCCAGGTGTTTGATGCCATTCCATCTGCTCCGTTACGGACATTATTAAGAGCCGTTCTCCCCTCAGCAGCCCACTGGTCCATACCTCTCTTGTGGACCTGATGTGTTCTGTGGTCGGGTCCAGTTGAGGTTGGCTGTGGTCGGTCCTGGTCGGCCCACCAGAGTCAGAAGGATATGGTCAGGGTCCGGTGCGGCGGCCAGGGTCTGGTAACTGACCGGAACACTCACCGTCTGACCGTTAACGTTAGCCGTTACTAGCTGGTAAGAATAATCCATGAACGGAGACAAACCACTGTCCACATAAGTTACAGGGCCTAGGAGAGAGAAAATACTTGAATGTGTGTGTGTGTGTGTGTGTGTGCATGTGTGTGTGCGTGCGTGTGCGTGTCTTCAACATACAGTGTGTGTGTGTGCGTGTGTGTGTGTGCATGTGCGTGCGTGTCTTCAACATATGTGTGTGTGTGTGTGTGTGTGTGCGTGTGTGTCACCAAACCCAGTAAGAGGGTATGCTGGTGACCTCCAGATGACCTCCAGAGAAGACCATGTCATTAAAGACATGCTCTCTCACAGATGATTTTTTGAGATGGGCTGGAAAGACACTAAATGTGCAGTGTTGTATGAAAGACACAGCAGAGGTAACCTCTGGTACAAGTCTAAAACTGATAAGCCCCCAACATTTACACTAATGAATAAACCACTCAGAGTCTACTCTCATCACGAAACATTTAGTTATCTTGGACATACATTTTATGTTGCTGGCGAGTGGGAACAAGTTGAGGAGCTCGTCCGTGTGTATTCAACCAGGCTTGATATGATTGACATTTCCCCTCTGCCTGTGGTCATGAAGCTAGAAGCTGTGAGAGAGGTGGCCCTAGTAAAGATTAAACATCTGCTTGCACATGTGCCTCTCCCACAGAAGGTTCTGGGGGAAATGAATAACAAAACTGTTCAGGTGGTGAAAAAGTGGCAATGCTTCAACACACACACCACACGTGACTTTGTCTTCCTGAGCCAAAGAGAGGGGCGTTTAGGTGTCCCGAAGAGAGGGGCGTTTAGGTGTCCCGAAGAGAGGGGCGTTTAGGTGTCCCGAAGAGAGGGGCGTTTAGGTGTCCCGAAGAGAGGGGCGTTTAGGTGTCCCGAAGAGAGGGGCGTTTAGGTGTCCCGAAGAGAGGGGCGTTTAGGTGTCCCGATGAGAGGGGCGTTTAGGTGTCCCGAATATTGAGTGGATTTACACTGCTACCAGACAGACTCACCTGTTGAACATGCTCAACAGTGACGATGTGACAGTTAAGGAGTTAGCCAGAGCCTCTTTCCTTCTGGACCTACGGAAGAGGAAGGTTCCCCTGGCCAGGGACACTGAGGACAACTTCCTGGGCTTCAGGAGGAAGGTTCCCCTGGCCAGACTGAGGACAACTTCCTGGGCTTCAGGAGGAAGGTTCCCCTGGCCAGGGACACTGAGGACAACTTCCTGGGCTTCAGGAGGAAGGTTCCCCTGGCCAGGGACACTGAGGACAACTTCCTGGGCTTCAGGAGGAAGGTTCCCCTGGCCAGGGACACTGAGGACAACTTCCTGGGCTTCAGGAGGAAGGTTCCCCTGGCCAGGGACACTGAGGACAACTTCCTGGGCTTCAGGGGGAAGGTTCCCCTGGCCAGGGACACTAAGGACAACTTCCTGGGCTTCAGGAGGAAAGTTCCCCTGGCCTGGGACACTGAGGACAACTTCCTGGGCTTCAGGAGGAAGGTTCCCCTGGCCAGGGACACTAAGGACAACTTCCTCGGCTTCAGGAGGAAGGTTCCCCTGGCCAGGGACACTGAGGACAACTTCCTGGGCTTCAGGAGGAAGGTTCCCCTGGCCTGGGACACTGAGGACAACTTCCTAGGCTTCAAGAGGAAGGCCAATTGAAAATTGGACACTTGTGCTGTGTGCTTTGGAGTGTGGTCAGATTGGCCGGATCTCAATGGCCTGTGCAACCGGACTGGAGTGTAGCTCAGGTAGAAACGGACTGATATGCAAACTGAGTCAGTGACGGCCTCTGAAGCAGTTGTGGTCAGATCTCAGTGTTGTTGTGGAGACTTCTGTCACCCATGATGGAACATCTCATCCTACATCCAGGACAACACTCCTCGGTATCAGACGGATGCAGCTACTGCAACACTGGACTGGCCTGAGGCAGCAGGGGAAACTCACTGCTCTGAACTGTGATGTCCACTCTGTCTCCCAGCTACTGCAACACTGGACTGGCCTGAGGCTGCAGGGGAAACTCACTGCTCTGAACTGTGATGTCCACTCTGTCTCCCAGCTACTGCAACACTGGACTGGCCTGAGGCTGCAGGGGAAACTCACTGCTCTGAACTGTGATGTCCACTCTGTCTCCCAGCTACTGTAACACTGGACTGGCCTGAGGCTGCAGGGGAAACTCACTGCTCTGAACTGTGATGTCCACTCTGTCTCCCAGCTACTGCAACACTGGACTGGCCTGAGGCTGCAGGGGAAACTCACTGCTCTGAACTGTGATGTCCACTCTGTCTCCCAGCTACTGCAACACTGGACTGGCCTGAGGCTGCAGGGGAAACTCACTGCTCTGAACTGTGATGTCCACTCTGTCTCCCAGCTACTGCAACACTGAACTGTGATGTTCACTCTGTCTCCCAGCTACGGCAACACTGGACTGGCCTGAGGCTGCAGGGGAAACTCGATGCTCTGGACTGTGATGTCCACTCTGTCCCCCAGCTACTGTAACACTGGACTGGCCTGAGGCTGCAGGCTAAACTCACTGCTCTGAACTGTGATGTCCACTCTGTCTCCCATTCCATGTACCAGAATTTTGCCATTGGCGAGAAGATTCTAACCTTTACTTTTAAGGCGAGGCTGTGAGTTATACCAACAAAATATAATCTAGCGTCAAATACAGCAGATATTGTTGTTGTGAGGGAAGGCCAGGGAGAGGTGCTCATTTTGGAAGTGGGCTGCTCCTTGGACGGCTACATAGAGCAGGCCTTTGCTGAGAAGCTGTTTAAATACCAGCCCCTCGTGCCACGCTTGGACAGCCTCGGGTGGAGGTGCAAGCTGGTGGCTCTGATATTTGGCAGTCTCGGCCACATACACAGGCTTGCAGTGCGGTGCCTCCAGATTGAGGTCCTGACGAAAAGTAGGGCAAAGCAATTGGCTAGATACTGCTCTGTTTCAGCTGTTGTAGGCACCCTATCTGTTTGGAGAAAGGGGTGCTTTATGCATACAGGGACCTTTGAAATGTCTGATCCTTTTTTTTGTCAATTTGATTGGTGGATTCAAATAAAGTATACAAAATGTGTGTGTGTGTGTGTGTGTGTGTGTGTGTGTGTTTGTGTGCCTGTGAATGTGTGTGTACTTACTGAATGGGTAGTGTCTCTGCGTAGTGTGTATATGTAGGCCGTCCCTGAGCAGTGTGTAGTTGAGAGTGTGTGTGTTGGGCGCGTCAGGAGGCCTCCAGGTCAGGCGGATGGAGGTGGAGGTCAGGACTAACCCTACAGGACTGGGCTGCTGGATAGGAGCTGGGGTGAGGGGGGAAGGGGAGAGACAGAGAGCAAGGGAGGCAGGGTAGGGGAGAGAAGAAGAGAGAGAGAGGGATGTGGGAAATGGGAAGGGGTTGGGAGGGGATAAGAGAAAGAGGGGGAAGATACAATAACATTATTAACCACTGTGCATGTCTTATGCAACACAATAGACACAATAACAGGCTTGCGGGGTGTGTGTGTGTGTGTGTGTGTGTGTGTGTGTGTGTGTGTGTCTGCGTGCATGCGTGCATGCGTGCGTGTCTGCATGCGTGTGTGTGCGTGCATGTCTGCGTGCGTGCGTGTGTGAGGGGTATTTTCCATTTGATCCATGGGGAGCGTCTTAGCATACTGAGGAGGCCCCAGAGAGCCAGTGTCCCTCTGTGAGTTTAATACTGTGTGTCTGTTCCATGTCAAGTTAGTGTCCGTGTGTCTAACTCAAAACAGCCCCTAGGCAGGGAAAGCACAGTAGGAGGAAATTACTCCCCACTAACACACACATCACACACATACTGTATGCATACACACGGACACACAGAATCCACAGACATCGAGAAAGAGATAGAGTACAAATGCACACAACACACGCACATACATACAATAAATATAATATTATTTATAACCTATAAGACATAAAAGCATTGTCTTAACTCTACCTTTACTGCAGCCCAGGTGGTTGTCTGAGTCCAGGTGACTGGCTCCAGGGACACAGCGGTCACACCTGTCCCCCGTCACGAAGGCCTTACACTGGCATATCCCTGTCTCTGGGTGGCATGACCCATTCACCCCTCCAACGGAGTTACACACACATGCCTGGCACCTGGAAGAGGAGAATACAGAGGACATTGGTTTCACGTCACAAGCTCATAACGGAAATGAATTTCAAACCAGTCAGAATTACATACAAACATTTGTCAATTACTTTTACAAAACCTTCCATCTAACGTACGTGTGTGTGTGTGTGTGCTCTTCTCTGTCCCAATGGTGGAACCATCTTCCCCCTGAAGCTAGGACAGCAGAGTCCCTGCCCATCTTCCCCCTGAAGCTAGGACAGTAGAGTCCCTCCCCATCTTCCCCCTGAAGCTAGGACAGTAGAGTCCCTCCCCATCTTCCCCCTGAAGCTAGGACAGTAGAGTCCCTCCCCATCTTCCCCCTGAAGCTAGGACAGCAGAGTCCCTGCCCATCTTCCCCCTGAAGCTAGGACAGTAGAGTCCCTCCCCATCTTCCCCCTGAAGCTAGGACAGTAGAGTCCCTCCCCATCTTCCCCCTGAAGCTAGGACAGTAGAGTCCCTCCCCATCTTCCCCCTGAAGCTAGGACAGTAGAGTCCCTCCCCATCTTCCCCCTGAAGCTAGGACAGCAGAGTACCTCCCCATCTTCCCGAAAACATCTGAAACCCTACCTCAACAAATGGTATTTTAAATAACCCCACCCAACGAAATAAAGAAATAAAAGAGAACTAACACTAACACTTATGCAAGCCAGTCAAGTTCTTCCACACTGATCTCAACAAGCCATGTCTGTATGGAGCTTGCTTTGTGTACGGGGGCATTGTCATGCTGAAACAGGAAAGGGCTTTCCCAAAACTGTTGCCACAATGTTGGAAGCACATAATTGAATGCTGTAGCATTAAGATTTCTCTCACTGGAACTAAGGGGCTGAGCCCAAACCACAAAAAACTGCCCCAGATCATTATTCCTCCTCCACCAAACTTTGCAGTCGGCACTATTCAGTCGGGCAGGTAGCGTTCTCCTGGCATCCGCCAAACCCAGATTCGTCCGTCGGACTGCCAGATGGCGAAGCGTGATTCATCACTCCAGAGAACGCATTTAAACTTGTATTTATTTAAAAAAAAATATATATATATATATATATTTATATATTTATATATATATTTCACCTTTATTAAACCAGGTAAGCTAGTTGAGAACAAGTTCTCATTTACAACTGCGACCTGGCCAAGATAAAGCAAAGCAGTGCGACACAAACAACAACACAGTTACACATGGAATAACCAAGCGTACAGTCAATAACACAATAGAAAAAAAATAAAGTCTATATACAGTGTGTGCAAATGGCGTGAGGAGGTAGGCAATACATAGGCCATAGTAGCAAAGTAATTACAATTTAGCAGATTAACACTGGAGTGACAGATGAGCAGATGATGATGTGCAAGTAGTGATACTGGTGTGAAAAAGAGCAGAAAAGTAAATAAAAACAATATGGGGATGAGGTAGGTAGATTGGGTGGGCTATTTACAGATGGACCATGTACAGCTGCAGCGATCGGTTAGCTGCTCAGATAGCTGATGTTTAAAGTTAGTGAGGGAAATGTAAGTCTCCAGCTTCAGTGATTTTTGCAATTCGTTCCAGTCACTGGCAGCAGAGAACTGGAAGGAAAGGCGGCCAAAGCAGGTGTTGGCTTTGGGGATGACCAGTGAGATATACCTGCTGGAGCGCATGCTACGGCTGGGTGTTGTTATCGTACCAGTGAGCTGAGATAAGGCAGCGCTTTACCTAGCATAGACTTACAGATGACCTGGAGCCAGTGGGTCTGGCAACGAATATGTAGCGAGGGCCAGCCGACTAGAGCATACAGGTTGCAGTGGTGGGGGGTATAAGGCACTTTGGTAACAAAACGGATGGCACTGTGATAGACTACATCCAATTTGCTGAGTAGAGTATTGGAAGCTATTCTGTAGATGACATCGCCGAAGCTGAGGATCGGTAGGCTGGTCAGTTTTACTAGGGTATGTTTGGCGGCGTGCCTGAAGGAGGCTTTGTTGCGAAATAGAAAGCAGATTCTAGATTTGATTTTGATTGGAGATGTTTGATATGAGTCTGGAAGGAGAGTTTACAGTCTAACCAGACACCTAGGTATTTGTAGTTGTCCACATATTCTAAGACAGAACCGTCCAGAGTAGTGATGTTGGACGGGCGGGCGGGCAGGTGCAGGCAGCGACCGGTTGAAGAGCATACAGTTAGTTTTACTTGTATTTAAGAGCAATTGGAGGCCACAGAAGGAGAGTTGTATGGCATTGAAGCTCGTCTGGAGGGTTGTTAACACAGAATCCAAAGAAGGGCCAGAAGTATACAGAATGGTGTCGTCTGCGTAGAGGTGGATCAGAGATTCACCAGCAGCAAGAGCGACATCATTGATGTATACAGAGAAGAGAGTCGGTCCAAGAATTGAACCCTGTGGCACCCCCATAGAGACTGCCAGAGGCCCGGACAACAGGCCCTCCGATTTGACACACTGAACTCTATCAGAGAAATAGTTGGTGAACCAGGAGAGGCAATCATTTGAGAAACCAAGGCTATCGAGTCTGCCGAAGAGGATGTGGTGATTGACAGAGTCGAAAGCCTTGGCCAGGTCAATGAATACGGCTACACATTATTGTTTCTTATCTATGGCAGTTAAGATATCGTTTAGGACCTTGAGCATGGCTGAGATGCACCCATGACCAGCTCTGAAACCAGATTGCATAGCAGAGAAGGTATGGTGGGATTCGAAATGGTCGGTAATCTGTTTGTTGACTTGGCTTTCGAAGACCTTAGAAAGGCAGGGTAGGACAGATATAGGTCTGCAGCAGTAACTGCCGATTTTGCAGGTTTTCCTACTTACAAAGCATGTAGAGGTCTGTAATTTTTATTATACTTTTTTATCAACTGTGAGAGATGGAATCTAAAACAAAAATCCAGAAAATCACATTGTATGATTTTTAAGTAAATAATTTGCATTTTATTGCATGACATAAGTATTTGATCGCCTACCAACCAGTAAGAATTCCAGCTCTCACAGACCTGTTAGTTTTTCTTTAAGAAGCCCCCCTGTTCTCCACTCATTACCTGTATTAACTGCACCTGTTTGAACTCGTTACCTGTATAAAAGACACCTGTCCACACACTCAATCAAACAGACTCCAACCTCTCCACAATGGCCAAAACCAGAGAGCTGTGTAAGGACATCAGGGATAAAATTGTAGACCTGCACAAGGCTGGGATGGGCTACAGGACAATAGGCAAGCAGCTTGGTGAGAAGGCAACAACTGTTGGCACAATTATTAGAAAATGGAAGAAGTTCAAGATAACGGTCAATCACCCTCGGTCTGGGGCTCCATGCAAGATCTCACCTCGTGGGGCATCAATGATCATGAGGAAGGTGAAGGATCAGCCCAGAACTACACGTCAGGACCTGCTCAATGACCTGAAGAGAGCTGGGACCACAGTCTCAAAGAAAACCATTAGTAACACACTACGCCGTCATGGATTAAAATCCTGCAGCGCATGCAAGGTCCCCCTGCTCAAGCCAGCGCATGTCCAGGCCCGTCTGAAGTTTGCCAATGACCATCTGGATGATCCAAAGGAGGAATGGGAGAAGGTCATGTGGTCTTATGAGACAAAAAAAATTGCTTTTTGGTCTAAACTCCACTAGCCGTGTTTGGAGGAACAAGAAGGATGAGTACAACCCCAAGAACACCATCCCAACCGTGAAGCAAGGAGGTGTTAACATCATTCTTTGGGGATGCTTTTCTGCAAAGGGGACAGGGTGACTGCACCGTATTGAGGGGAGGATGGATGGGGCCATGTATCATGAGATCTTGGCCAACAACCTCCTTCCCTCAGTAAGAGCATTGAAGATGGGTCGTGGCTAGGTCTTCCAGCATGACAACGACCCGAAACACGCAGCCAGGGCAACTAAGGAGTGGCTCTGTAAGAAGCATCTCAAGGTCCTGGAGTGGCCTAGCCAGTCTCCAGACCTGAACCCAATAGAAAATCTTTGGAGGGAGCTAAAAGTCCGTATTGCCCAGTGACAGCCTCGAAACCTGAAGGATCTGGAGAAGGTCTGTATGGAGGAGTGGGCCAAAATCCCTGCTGCAATGTGTGCAAACCTGGTCAAGAACTACAGGAAACATATGATCTCTGTAATTGCAAACGAAGGTTTCTGTACCAAATATTAAGTTCTGCTTTTCTGATGTATCAAATACTTATGTCATGCAATAAAATGCAAATGAATTACTTAAAAATCATACAATTTGATTTTATCGATTTTTGTTTTAGATTCCGTCTCTCACAGTTGAAGTGTACCTATGATCAAAATTACAGACCTCTATATGCTTTGTAAGTAGGAAATCCTGCACAATTGTCAGTGTATCAAATACTTGTTCTCCCCACTGTAAGTCTATAACAGTTTGGGTCTTTGAGGAGGGGGATGACCGCGGCAGCTTTCCAATCTTTAGGGATCTCGGACGATACGAAAGAGGTTGAACGGACTGGTAATAGGGGTTGCAAAAATGGCGGCGGATAATTTTAGAAAGAGAGGGTCCAGATTGTCTAGTCCAGCTGGGTCCAGGTTTTGCAGCTCTTTCAGAACATCTGGATTTGGATGAAGGAGAAGCTGGGGCGAGTAGCTGCGGGGGAAGTTTTTTGTGCTGGTCAAGGGCAGTCAGGTCTGGAGTGAACCAAGGGCTATATCTGTTCTTAGTTCTACATTTTTTGAAAGGGGCATGCTTATTTATGGGGCGGCAGGGTAGCCTAGTGGTTAGAGCGTTGGACTAGTAACCGGTTGCAAGTTCAAATCCCCGAGCTGACAAGGTACAAATCTGTCGTTCTGCCCCTGAACAGGCAGTTAACCCACTGTTCCTAGGCCGTCATTGAAAATAAGAATTTGTTCTTAACTGACTTGCCTAGGTAAAATAGGTAAAGGTAAAATAAAAAAATAAAATACATTTAAGATGCAGAGGAAATTACTTTTAAACAACGACCAGGCATACTCGACTGACGGGATGAGGTCAATATCCTTCCAGGATACCCGGGCCAGGTCGATTAGAAAGGCCTGCTCGCAGAAATGTTTTAGGGAGCATTTGACAGTGATGAGGGGTGGCCGTTTGACCGTGGACCCATAGCGGATGCAGGCAATGATCCTGATTGAAAACAGCAGAGGTGTATTTGGAGGGCAAGTTGGTCAGGATAATATCTATGAGGGTGCCCATGTTTATGGATTTAGGGATGTACCCGGTGGTTTCCTTGAAAATTTGTGTGAGATTGAGGGTATCTAGCTTAGATTGTAGGACTGCTGGAATGTTAAGCATATCCCAGTTTAGGTCACCTAACAGAACAAACTCTGAAGATAGATGGGGGGCAATCAATTCACATATGGTGTCCAGGGCACAGCTGGGAGCTGACGGGGGTCTATAACAGCTGAACTGCTCAAGAGTCCAATGGCGGCGAGCTTTACACCACTCCAGCCGACGCTTCGCATTGCGCATGGTGATCTTAGGCTTGTGTGCGGCTGCGGGGCCAAGAAAACCCATTTCATGGAGCTTCCGATGAACAGTTATTGTGCTGACGTTGCTTCCAGAGGCAGTTTGGAACTCAGTAGTGAGTGTTGCAACTGAGGGCAAATTATTTTTACTTGCTATGTGCTTCAGCCCTCGGCGGTCCAGTTCTGTGAACCTGTGTGACCTACCACTTCACGGTTGAGCCGTTGTTGCTCCGAGGTGTTTCCACTTCACAATAACAGCACTTACACTTGACCGGGGCAGTTCTAGCAGGGCAGAAATTTGTGACAAACTGACATGTTGGAAAGGTGACATCCTATGACGGTGCCACGTTGAAAATCACTGAGCTCCCCAGTAAGCCCATTCTACTGTCAATGTTTGTCTATGGAGATTGCATGGCTGTGTGCTCGATTTTAACCTGTCAGCAACGGGAGTGGCTAGTGGGGCAGCAGGTAGCCTAGTGGTTAGAGTAACCGAAAGGTTGCAAAGATCGAATCCCAGCTGACAACTTAAAAATCTGTTGTTCTGCCCCTGAACAAGGCAGTTCTGTTCCTAGGCCATCATTGAAAATAAGAATTTGTTCCTAACTGACTTGCCTAGTTTAATAAAAGAAAATAAAAATAGCTGAATCCACAAATTTTAAGGTGTGCCCACATACTTTTGTATATATTGTGTATTTTAATATAAATTAAGTACGTTGTTGTGGATAAGAGCATCTGCTAAATGAATCAAATGTAAATGTGTGTGTGATGGAGAGAGGTGGTATTGGGTCTTCACCTTACACCCCTCTTCCCTTCCTTCATGCTCCCCTATTCACAGACCAGTGACAGTATGGGGAGTGGTCCCATGGGTGTTAAGGAGACGTGTGTGTCTGAAAGGGGTGTGTGTTTGTGTGTGTGTGTAAGGGGGGGGTCAGGGGATTGGGTCACACAGGTGGTGGAACCCCACTGAGACCCGGCACTGGGTAATGACCAGGCCAAATGCCTGACACCCTTAAACACACACACACACCTTCAATCACACGCACACACACCTTCAATCACACGCACACACACTCTGACACCCTCCTTCTCGCGGCGTGAAAAGCCACAGCCCCTTAATGAACAGAAAAGTTGTCCTGTCAACTGCAGGCAGCTTTGGGGGTTCCACCACCCCACATACAACACACACACAACACACACACACGGCTCTCCCACTCGCCTCCGCGACTCGACCTTCACTCCTCTCCCAAGGAGAGAGAAAACACCCAACATCACACCAACTCTCCCTTTTTTTAATCAGTCTTAAATGAATCCCATGTTTGTGAGATTGTGTGTGTGTGAATATTCTAACCTCCTGCTATGATTAGATTAGAGTTTAATATGGGGTTGTAAAGGGTTGCAGATGTAATTACATGGTACAGTGAAAAAATTATGCTCTGAGTTCCAACAATACAAACCAATATAATAAAATAGATAATAATACAAATATAAATAATAATATACACATATTTAACAACTGTGGCAATGATGTCCATTGGGGTGGGGGCAGGGTAAATGTATGTTGAGGGGGAGGGGAATGTCCATAGGGGGAAGCAGACCGGGGTAGAAGAGGGGACAGGGGGAGCAAGTAGCTGACTAGTGGTGGCTGTTCAGCATGATAAATGTCCATTGGGGGTCGGGGTAGTGCACAAAATCTGTTGAAGTGAGGGGGGGGTGTCCATGCGGGGAGTAGGAAGCAATGGAGGCTACTGAGGGGAGGAAGGCACTTAATAATGGCTGGAATGGAGCAAATGGAATGGCATAAAACCATTTGTTTGATGTATTTGATACCATTCCACTGATTCCGCTCAGTCATTACCACGAACCTGTCCTCCCCAATTAAGGTGCCACCAACCTCCTGTGATAGGAATGGAGGGGGTGATTGAAGCGGGGACAACAGGGCATAGCTCGGGTCCCTGATGATCTTCTTGGCCTTCCTGCGTCACCTGGTGTTGTAGGTGTCCTGGAAGGCAGGCAGTGTGCACTCAATGGTGCGTTCGACTGAGCGCACCACCCTCTGTAGTGCCATGCGGTCCTCGGTGGTGGAGTTGCCGTACCAGGCTTTGATGCAGCCCGAAAGTATGCGCTCAATGATGCTCCTGTAGAACACAGTGAAGGCCATTTGGGAACGGACACATTTCTACAGCATCCTGAGGTTGAAGAGTTGCGGATGTGCCTTCCTCACCACCGTGTCTGTGTGGTTTGACCTTCAGATTCTCTGAGATGTACTTGAAACTTTTAACCAACCTCCGGCGGTGGCCCCGTAGTTCCTCCTGAAGTTCACAAGCAGCTCCTTTGTTTTGCTGACTTTGAGGGAGAGGTTGTTTACCTGGCACCACGCTGTTAGGGTACCTACCTTCTCCCTGTACGCCATCTTGTCGTTGTTGGTGATCAGGCCTACTACTGTCGTGTCGTCAGCGAGCTTGATGATGGAGTTGGAACTGTGTGAGGCCATGCAGTTGTGGGTATACACTCTTAGAAAAAAAAGGGTTCTTCGGCTGTCCCCATAGAATGTTTTGGGTTCTATGTAGAACCCTTTTTACAGAGGGTTCTACATGGAACCCAAAAGGGTTCTACGTAGAACCAAAAAAGGTTCTACCTGCAACCAAAAAAGGTTCTTCAAAGGGTTCTCCTCTTATGGCAGCCAAAGAATCCTTTACGGTTCTAGATAGCACCTTTTTTTCTAAGAGTGTACAGGGAGTACAAGAGGAGACTAAGGACGCACCCTTGTGGGGCCTCCGTGTTGAGAATCAGTGTCGAGGAGGTAATGATGCCTACCTTCACCACCTGCGGGCGACCCGTCAGGAGGAGGTGATATGGTCTTTGACTAGCCTCTCGAAGCACTTCATGATGACGGAGGTGAGTGCTACGGGACTGTAGTGATTCAGTTCAGTTACTTTCCCTTTCTTGGGCACAGGGATGATAGTGGACACCTAGAAGCAGGTGGGGACAGTGGCCTGAGCTAGAAACAGATGGAAAATGTCCGAAAACACAACAGCCAGCTGGTCTGCACATACTCTGAGGGTGAGGGATGCTGTCTGGGATATCAACCTTGCCAGGGTTAATACGTTAGAATGACTTACATACATCCTCCGTGGAGACTGAAAGTATATAGCCATCAGGGGCTCTCATCGGGAGCTCAGAGTCATCGTTGTGCTCAAAGCGTGAGTGCAGGTCTTGTTATAATAAATGTAATAGATTTAATACGTTATAAACGTATTTGTATCTTTTTTGCATTTCCTAGAATAGGGGTCAGTGACCTCTCTCTCTCTCGCTCTCTCTCTCACACACACACACACACACACACACACACACACACACACACACACAGACACGCACACTGGATAAAAACTCAACAACAGACACTATGAATCAAAATAAGAAACCGACAAATGTGAATTTACTCTGAGGCTCGGGTAAACTACACCGCTCTGTGTGGTAAACATCTTAATGATATTGTGTGTGTTTGTTTGTATGTGTGTGTGTGCCTGCGTGTATATGTTTGTTTGTGTGTGGATAGATCAGGGCTATAATTACTGCGTATAATAACCCATTCTGTTGAGAAAGAAAAGCTATTTTTTACCCCCAAGGTTATGATTACCTGAACAAGGATTTGGGCAGACCTGATATTCTGTCATTTAGTCTGCCAGGAAATATCCCATAACCATATTAAGGGTCTATAACCAACCTCGATTAGATCAACCTGTGCCGAACGGCGAGCACCGGGAGAAAACCAAATAAGATGCATGGGCTTATTGATTGGCAGGGGATAAATGAGTTTATAATATTAATATAAATCTTTATTGTTTTCAGTCTCCTGATGCCAGAAAGGCTTCCCCAGTAATCAGTTTAAAAACTTCATTTTTCATCCTTACCCCAGCGAGGCAGGGGCTCGACCGATTGTACACGCATACACGCACACAACATACACACACACACACACACACACAGACATCCCTCACCATTCGTATGGATTGCCAATCTGTGCTGTCCAGCAGCCTGTTGTTGATCTATTGAAAACACTCATCTAGCACATTTGCATCAAACTCAGGCCTCGATGTACCGTTCTCTCTCTTTCTCTCCTTTTCTCCCTCTCTCCCCACAGCTAAGAGATCTCAGTCACAGCTCTCTGCCTTAATACACTACACACAGCTATCAGTGAAGGTCATCCCATAGCACGCACACACACAGGGGAAGACATACACACACACACCTTATTAAGTGTTTTAATTTATTTTTATCAAATTACTCAGGATCCTCTAAAAAAGATTAGTAGAATTATTTTCAACAAAGAAATCCTCCCCCCCTTCCCAGCCATTTAGTGTGTTCTCCCCAGCCATTTAGTGTGTTCTCCCCAGCCATTTAGTGTGTTCTCCCCAGCCATTTAGTGTGTTCTCCCCAGCCATTTAGTGTGTTCTCCCCAGCCATTTAGTGTGTTCTCCCCAGCCATTTAGTGTGTTCTCCCCAGCCATTTAGTGTGTTCTCCCCAGCCATTTAGTGTGTTCTCCCCAGCCATTTAGTCTGGGTTGGTGTGTATGGGGCTGAAACCAGGGTTGGTGTGTATGGGGCTGAAACCAGGGTTGGTGTGTATGGGGCTGAAACCAGGGTTGGTGTGTATGGGGCTGAAAACAGGGTTGGTAAGTATGTGGCTGAAACCAGGGTTGGTGTGTATGGGGCTGAAACCAGGGGTTGGTAAGTATGGGGCTGAAACCAGGGTTGGTGTGTACAGGGCTGAAACCTGGGGTTGGTGTGTATGAGGCTGAAACCAGGGGTTGGTGTGTATGGGGCTGAAACCTGGGGTTGGTGTGTATGGGGCTGAAACCAGGGTTGGTGTGTACGGGACTGAAACCTGGGGTTGGTGTGTATGGGGCTGAAACCGGGGGTTGGTGTGTATGGGGCTGAAACCTGGGGTTGGTGTGTATGGGGCTGAAACCTGGGGTTGGTGTGTATGGGGCTGAAACCAGGGTTGGTGTGTATGGGGCTGAAACCAGGGTTGGTGTGTATGGGGCTGAAACCAGGGTTGGTGTGTATGGGGCTGAAACCAGGGTTGGTGTGTATGGGGCTGAAACCAGGGTTGGTAAGTATGGGGCTGAAACGAGGGTTGGTAACTATGGGGCTGAAACCAGGGTTGGTGTGTATGGTGCTGAAACCAGGGTTGGTGTGTATGGGGCTGAGACCACGGTTGGTGTGTATGGGGCTGAAACCAGGGTTGCTAAGTATGGGGCTGAAACCAGGGTTGGTAAGTATGGGGCTGAAACCTGGGTTGGTAAGTATGCGGCTGAAACCTGGGTTGGTAAGTATGGGGCTGAAACCTGGGTTGGTGTGTATGGGGCTGAAAACAGGGTTGGTGTGTATGAGGCTGAAACCTGGGGTTGATGTGTATGGGGCTGAAACCAGGGTTGGTGTGTATGGGGCTGAAACCAGGGTTGGTGTGTATGGGCCTGAGACCAGGGTTGGTGTGTATGGGGCTCTAACCAGGGTCGCTAAGTATGGGGCTGAAACCTGGGTTGGTAAGTATGGGGCTGAAACCTGGGTTGGTAAGTATGGGGCTGAAACCAGGGTTGGTGTGTATGGGGCTGAAACCTGGGTTGGTGTGTATGTGGCTGAAACCAGGGTTGGTAACTATGGGGCTGAAACCAGGGTTGGTGTGTATGGGGCTGAAACCTGGGTTGGTGTGTATGGGGCTGAAACCTGGGTTGGTGTGTATGGGGCTGAAACCAGGGTTGGTAACTATGGGGATGAAACAAGGATGGTGTGTATGGGGCTGAAACCAGGGTTGGTGTGTATGGGGCTGAAACGAGGGTTGGTAAGTATGGGGCTGAAACAAGGGTTGGTAACTATGGGGCTGAAACCAGGGTTGGTAACTATGGGGATGAAACCAGGGTTGGTGTGTATGGGGCTGAAACCTGGGGTTGGTGTGTATGGGGCTGAAACCAGGGTTGGTGTGTATGAGGCTGAAACCTGGGGTTGGTGTGTATGGGGCTGAAAACAGGGTTTGTGTGTATGAGGCTGAAACCAGGGTTGGCGTGTATGGGGCTGAAACCTGGGGTTGGTGTGTATGGTGCTGAAACCAGGGTTGGTAAGTATGGGGCTGAAACCTGGGTTGGTGTGTATGGGGCTGAAATCAGGGGTTGGTGTGTACGGGGCTGAAACCAGGGGTTGGTGTGTACGGGGCTGAAACCAGGGGTTGGTGTGTATGGGGCTGAAACCTGGGTTGGTGTGTATGGGACTGAAACCAGGGTTGGTGTATATGAGGCTGAAACCTGGGGTTGATGTGTATGGGGCTAAAACCTGGGTTGGTGTGTATGGGGCTGAAACCAGGGTTGGTAGGTATGGGGCTGAAACCAGGGTTGGTGTGTATGAGGCTGAAACCTGGGGTTGGTAAGTATGGGGCTGAAACCAGGGTTGGTGTGTACAGGGCTGAATGTATGGGAGGTGATGTATCTTACCTGCCAAGCCCAGGGTTGAAGCCATAGTGGAGCTCCTGACACTGGTCACACCTGCGTCCTCCCACCGAGGGGTCAACACACACACACTGCCCCTTCTGGCCCCCACACACCTGTCCTGACGAGCCCACCGGGTGACAGTCACACTCCACACACACGCTCACCTCAGACCCCAACTCTGACACAGAGAGGTAGTAACCTGGAATCAAATAAAATGGGTACGAAATTAGAGACAACACCTATCTATGGCCATACATACACAATACATTATACACAGCATGGAACAAGAACAATTTTGCCATAACCAAACCTGTAGTCAAGTAATAGAGCAACAATAGACACCATTTGTGACAAACACATCATTGAAGAGAGGCCTAAAAGAAGGAGCATATTGGAATGATATCCAATCTAACTCTATTAGGGTTGCAAAATCCATAAACATTTCCAAAATTCTGATTTCCTGAATATTCTCTCCATGAATATTCCAACCAGAAATGTGGAATTCCTGGATATTTTGGGATGCTACCAGAATTGAACCCCTGGTTTAATCTGTAATGCCTTTTGGATAAGGACATGTCATGCCATTCATCTTGTCTGGTATAGACTGTATAGACCTATATCTGACCACCTATTCCAGGGATCATCAACTAGATTCAGCCGCAAGACAATTGTCTTCTTGAGGGGATGGTCACGGGGCCATAACATAATTACAAATCATTTGTAGACTGCATATTGACAGCAAGAAGCCCAAACAAATATCATATTCTATTAAAACTGAAACATATCAAACCTTGCTTACATTTGAATAAGATCACACATCTCTCTATAATGTGTGGGAATATTTTGGAACTAATGTTTAAAATTAAAATCACTTTATTTGCTGGTGTTTTAACAGTCTTTTATGTCCCAGCTCCATGTGACTTTCATTCTGGACATGTGTTCCAAAGAATTCCCACGCATAATAGAGAGATACAGTGGGGAGAACCGGAATTCTTACTGGTTGGTAGGTGATCAAATACTTATGTTATGCAATAAAATGCAAATTAATTACTTAAAAATCATACAATGTGATTTTCTGGATTTTTGTTTTCGATTCCGTCTCTCACAGTTGAAGTGTACCTATGATAAATTACAGACCTCTACATGATTTGTAAGTAGGAAAACCTGCAAAATTGGCAGTGTATCAAATAATTGTTCTCCCCACTGTACATGTGATTGTATTCAAAAAACCTGGGGGCAAATAAAAAACCCTGCGGGCCAAATTCAGCCCGTGGGCCGACAGTTGGGAACCCTGCCATACACCTACCACAGGGCTTAAGAGGCACAACCATGTCTCAACGTGTGTGTGTGTGTTTGGCCCCTGAATGTGCTGTGGTGAGTATTACAGTCTACATGATTGTTCATCTACGTTACTAACACAGTTCAGCTACTAATGGCTCCACACATACTCATGAGTGAGCATGCACACACACAAACAAACAAACACACACAGACAGAGGTGAAGAAGTGAAAGATGTTGCCATGGTCTGTGCTCTCGAAGGTGCAGTTGACTACATCGGGCAGCGGAGCCCCAATCGTTGATGGGTGAGTTGGCACCGGGCACAAGGGATGGCCTGTAGCTAAGCAAGCTAAACGTTAATGCGCTAATGCCCACAATGAATGCCAAACACTCATCATCATTCCCCAGGACAAAGCACAGACACACACACATACACATGCATACACACACATACACACACACACGCACACACACATATGCACACATACGCACACATACGCAGGCACACGACAACACCGCCAGGAGCCAAGAAACAAAAAGACACACTACAGGGACCATCCATCCATCAGACCGAGAGAAAAGAACAGACCGAGGGTGTGATTTGAAAGAGAGAGACAGGAACAAAGGGAGTGAAAGAGGAGTGTGTTGAGCATTGTGGTAAACAGCATGGCAGCTTGTCGTCAATGCCAGAGCTGAGATGCTTCAGTGTAATGAGCTGGGAGTTGTGTGCGTCGATACTTATTCAACAGTAAGTATAAAGTAGTACTGTCATATACATCTACAGAGTTAAAGGTGTGAGTAAGAGAGATAAACACAAACATTCTGTTGTTAAGCACTTCTACCATTGCAAACCAGTTGGGTAGATTTATGAACAAACATAAGCAAACACACACACACGCACACACACACGCACACACGCACACACACACACACACACTCACCTGGCCTACATCTACCGCAGTCCCTTCCGTGGCGAGTGGACACACACACACACTGCCCGGTGTCCGCGTCACACATCGCACCCTCCACTGTTCCAGTGGGGTCACACACACACGGAACACACCCCTGGGATGACCCATGGGGGTCAAAGGTCATGTTGTAGTAGGGGTCAGGTGTGAGGTCATCGTAGAGGTCAGAGGTTGTGTTGTAGTAGTGTAGGGAGCACCGTGTACACTGGGCACCCTCCACCCCCTCCCTACAGGGACACTGGGAGTTGACGGGGTCACACACACCCCCCTTCAGGGTGCCGCGGACGTCACACGCACACGCCAGACACCCAAAGGAGTTCCTCCTCTCCAGGCTGTGGTAACCACGGCGACACGAGTCGCAGCGAGGTCCCTCAGTGTTTTCCTAAGTGATATAAAAAAATTACTAGTAGACAAGATAATTATCAGTAATAGATGTCAGTAAACATATTCTCACACACTCACCTTACAAACACACTGTCCAGTCTCTGGGTCACACACAGACCCAGGTACGGTCCCGTCAGGCGAGCAGAGACACGGGATGCAGGAGCCCGACTGATGAAGGCCATAGAGGCCCCTGGCACAGGAGTCACAGCGCTGGCCCCCCACTCCCTCCCTGCACTCACACAGGCCCCCCTCTGGCTCACAGAAGGGGTTGAGGGACCCCACCGGGTCACAGTCACACCCCACACAGCCATCAAGGTGAGAGGAATTTAACAGCTTGTAGCCATAGTCACACCTGTCACAGGTACGACCTGAGAGAGAGCAAGAGAGATAGAAAGGAGAGAGAGAGAGAGAGAGAGAGAGAAGAGAGAGAGAGAGAGAGAGAGAGAGAGAGAGAGAGATAGAAAGGAGAGAGAGAGAGAGAGAGAGAGAAAGGAGAGAGAGAGAGAAAGGAGAGAGAGAGAGATAGAAAGGAGAGAGAGAGATAGAAAGGAGAGAGAGAGAGAGAGAGATAGAAAGGAGAGAGCGAGAGAGAGAGAGACAGAGAGAGAGAGAGAAAGGAGAGAGAGAGAGAAAGGAGAGAGAGAGAGATAGAAAGGAGAGAGAGAGAGATAGAAAGGAGAGAGAGAGAGAGAGAGATAGAAAGGAGAGAGAGAGAGAGAGAGAGATAGAAAGAAAGGAGAGAGAGAGAGAAAGGAGAGAGAGAGAGAGAGAGAGATAGAAAGGAGAGAGAGAGACAGAGAGAGAAAGAAAGGAGAGAGAGAGAGAGAAAGGAGAGAGAAAGGAGAGAGAGAGAGAGATAGATAGAGAGAGAGAGAGAGAAAGAGAGAGAGAGAGAGAGAGAGAGAGAGAGAGAGAGCGAGAGAAAGAAAGAAAGGGTACAGGGAACAGGATTGACAGAGAGATGCAATGTTAACACATTCCAAACTCAAAGCTCTGAAAGATGCAATCTGCAATACAACAACGAAGTGACTCTGTGACTACCTCAGCCTTCTCATTGAATCATTTAATGTAGAGGATGTCTATATTAACAGCAATAAAACTGGACCGTTCCCTCCTTAAAATACAGCCTGGTTAAATATCTGTCTGACTGGTGCTTGGCCATAACCACCCATTCTTACAGCTAGACTCATCTATCTCCATCATCATCACTCTGACTAACAGAACTAGTTTATGTCTTAACCTAGATCTTTTTTTAAACGTAATATAGTGCTATATCAACAAATAAGTAATTGTGTGAAAAATGACAAGAGTGTGTGTTTGCACGTGTGTGTAAAGTCAGAAAAACGGAATCATTAGGCCAGGGCGTCTGTGTAGTATGATGGATCACTCTCCTCAGGCAGAACACTTAATTTCACTGAGAGAAAATAAATAAATGAACAACTACAAGAGAGAGAGAGAGAGATGTGTGTAGAAATAACAGTGAGGCAGAGAGAGAGGTATTATATACTCAGTGGAGTATAGTCTACATGGATTCCAACTAGCGTCATATTGGGGCTGTATTAAAATATCTAAAATATGCACGGGCAACGCTGGTTATGAGAACATACCATAGCTATTCCCTGACAGGCAATCTATCCCTAATGTTAGCCAGGCAGCCCCGGGGCAGAGCCGTTTAGACGCAGGAGTACCAGTGCCCCAGCCACTTGGCATTTCAGCTCCACTCCCAACCCACTGCCCACAACCTGTTTAATGAATTTATAGATATTAATGTATTTCTGCCGGCCCATATTTCAAACCAGTGGTTATAGCAGCATGGTGAAGGATACGGCAGAGTTGAACAATGTGGTGGGGCTGGGTTGGTGCGTGTGAGTGAGTGACTGTGTGTGAGTGAGTGAGTGAGTGAGTGAGTGTGTGCGTGCATGCGTGAGTGTGTAGTGTGTGTGTGTGTGTGTGCGTGCGTGCAGTGTGTGTGTGCGTGCGTGAGTGTGTAGTGTGTGTGTGCGTGCTTGTGTAGTGTGTGTGTATGTGTGTGTGTGTGTGCGTGTAGTGTGTGTGTGCGGTAGTGTGTAGCGTGCGTGCGTGCGTGCGTGCGTGAGTGTGTAGTGTGTGTGTGTGCGTGCGTGAGTGTGTAGTGTGTGTGTGCTTGAGCGTGTAGTGTGTAGTGTGTAGTGTGTAATGTGTAGTGTGTAATGTGTAGTGTGTAATGTGTAATGTGTAGTGTGCGTGAGTGTGTAATGTGTAGTGTGTAGTGTGTAATGTGTAGTGTGTAATGTATAGTGTGTAATGTGTAGTGTGTAGTGTGTAGTGTGTAATGTGTAATGTGTAGTGTGTAGTGTGTGTGTGCGGTAGCGTGTAGTGTGCGTGTATGTAGTGTGTAATGTGTAGTGTGTAGTGTGTAGTGTGTAATGTGTAGTGTGTAATGTGTAATGTGTAATGTGTAGTGTGTGTGTGCGTAGTGTGTGTGTGCGTGAGTGTGTAGTGTGTACTGTGTAGTGTGTAATGTGTAGTGTGTGTGTGCGTAGTGTATGTGTGCGTGAGTGTGTAGTGTGTACTGTGTAGTGTGTAATATGTAGTGTGTAGTGTGTAATGTGTAGTGTGTAGTGTGTAATGTGTAGTGTGTAGTGTGTGTCTGCGTGAGTGTGTAGTGTGTAATGTGTAGTGTGTAGTGTGTAGTGTGTAATGTGTAATGTGTAGTGTGTAGTGTGTAATGTGTAGTGTGTAGTGTGCGTAAGTGTGTAATGTGTAGTATGTAGTGTGTAATGTGTAGTGTGTAGTGTGTAGTGTGTAGTGTGTAATGTGTAAAGTGTAGTGTGTAGTGTGTAGTGTGTAGTGTGTAATGTGTAGTGTGTAGTGTGTGTGTAGTGTGTAGTGTGTAATGTGTAGTGTGTAGCGTGCGTGTGTGTGTAGTATGTAGTGTGTAATGTGTAGTATGTAGAGTGTAGTGTGTAATGTGTAGTGTGTAGTATGTAGTGTGTAATGTGTAGTATGTAGAGTGCGTGTGTGTGTAGTATGTAGTGTGTAATGTGTAGTATGTAGTGTGCGTGTGTGTGTAGTATGTAGTGTGTAATGTGTAGTGTGTAGTGTGCGTGTGTGTGTAGTATGTAGTGTGTAATGTGTAGTATGTAGAGTGCGTGTGTGTGTCATGGTGATGGATACAGTACTAACAATACTGTGATATACACCCCTGTCTGGAAAACACAGGACTTTCTCTGTACTGATGGTATAATGGTTGTATGTTGTATCCTACCTGTTTGGCCCTGTCCTGGGGTATCATCGGATGGGGCCACAGTGTCTCCTGACCCCTCCTGTCTCAGCCTCCAGTATTTATGCTGCAGTAGTTTATGTGTCGGGGGGCTAGGGTCAGTTTCTTATATCTGGAGTACTTCTCCTGTCTTATCCGGTGTCCTGTGTGAATTTAAGTATGCTCTCTCTAATTCTCTCTCTTTCTTTCTCTCTCTCGGAGGACCTGAGCCCTAGGACCATGCCTCAGGACTACCTGGCATGATGACTCCTTGCTGTCCCCAGTCCACCTGGCTGCTGCTGCTCCAGTTTCAACTGTTCTGCCTGCGGCTATGGAACCCTGATCTGTTCACCGGACGTGCTACCTGTCCCAGACCTGCTGTTTTCAACTCTCTAGAGACAGCAGGAGCGGTAGAGATACTCTCAATGATCGGCTATGAAAAGCCAATTGACATTTACTCCTGAGGTGCTGACCTGTTGCACCCTCGACAACTACTGTGATTATTATTATTTGACCATGCTGGTCATTTATGAACATTCTAACATCTTGGCCATGTTCTGTTGTGATCTCCACCCGGCACAGCCAGAAGAGGACTGGCCACCCCTCACAGCCTGGTTCCTCTCTAGGTTTCTTCCTAGGTTCGGTCCTTTCTAGGGAGTTTTTCCTAGCCACCGTACTTCTACACCTGCATTGCTTGCTGTTTGGGGTTTTAGGCTGGGTTTCTGTACAGCACTTTGAGATATCAGCTGATGTAAGAAGGGCTATATAAATAAATTGATTTAATGATGGTTGTATGGTTCCTATTATAACGAAACCTAGTATTGACACGGCTTACCTTGACCTGCAAATGAGATGTTAACTCTGACATAGTGTATTTTTCTGGCTCTATTGTATACTTGGGTTGTGGTTTCTTTAGCTTTTGTTTACATGAATAATGATCCCTACCTGTGGTTGTAGGGTGGTTCTTCTGCAGCTTTGGTTTAGAGTAACATCGTGAAGCCAAATGAACTGGAGAACGATCAGGCAGTCACAACATGATTCCTGGAATAGTTCTGTAGTGTTCTATTTGTTACATGCAACTCAGTTTGGATTCTGTTCATTGCAGTGCACTGCTGCTTATACAGGTCTGCTGTACTACAGCCATTAACATCCAGCAAACAGTAACCAGGACAGTGACAGAGTGTGTGTATTAATAAAGAGGTTTACATTCTTCCATCTATTAAATAAGAGTAATGACACCTACTATCTGGGTCAGCTCTGCTGTTTACCATTAAATCATAGGTAAGTGGGAGTGGGTGTGAGTGTGTGTGTTTTGGTGTGTCTGCGTGAGCCAGCACACGCGTGTATCTCTACAGTTTGCATGTTCTCAGCTATACTTTTCGTGGCTGTTTATTTACCACCACAGACGGATGCTGGCACTAAGACCGCACTCAGTCAGCTGTATAAGGAAATAAGCAAACAGGAAACCACTCACCCAGAGACGGCGCTCCTAGTGGCCGGGGACATTAATGCAGGGAAACTTAAATCAGTTCTACTAAATCTCTATCAACATGTTAAATGTGCAACCAGAGGGAAAACAATTCTACATCACCTGTACTCCACACACAGAGACGCGTACAAAGCTCTCCCTCGCCCTCTATTTGGTAAATCCGAACACAACTCTATCCTCCTGATTCCTGCTTACAAGCTGAAATTAAAGCAGGAAGCACCAGTGACTCGGTCTATAAAAAATGGTCAGATGAAACAGGTGCTAAACTACAGGACTGCTTCACTATCACAGACTGGAACATGTTCCGGATTCTTCCGCTGACATTGACGAATACACCACATCAGTCACTGGCTGCATCAATAAGTGCATTGATGACGTCAGCCCCACAGTAACTGTACGTACATACCCCAACCAGAAGCCATGGATTACAGGCAACATTCGCACTGAACTAAAGGGTAGAGCTGCCCCTTTCAAGGTGCGGGACTCTAACCCGGAAGCTTACAAGAAATCCCGCTATGCCCTCAGACGAACCATCAAACAGGCAAAGCGTCAATACAGGACTAAGATTGAATCATACTACACCGGCTCCAACGCTCGTCAGATGTGGCAGGGCTTGCAAACTATTACAGACTACAAAGGGAAGCACAGCCACGAGCTGCCCAGTGACATGAGCCTACCAGACGAGCTAAATCACTTCTATGCTCGCTTCGAGGCAAGCAACACTGAGGCATGCATGAGAGCATCAGCTGTTCCGGACAACTGTGTGATCACACTCTCCGTAGCCGACGTGAGTAAGACCTTTAAACAGGTCAACATACACAAGGCTGCGGGGCCAGACGGATTACCAGGATGTGTGCTGCGGGCATGTGCTGACCAACTGAAAATGTCTTCACTGACATTTTCAACATGTCCCTGATTGAGTCTGTAATACTAACATGCTTCAAGCAGACCACCATAGTCCCTGTGCCCAAGAACACAAAGGCAACCTGCCTAAGGGGCGGCAGGGTAGGCTAGTGGTTAGAGTGTTGGACTACTAAGGTTGCAAGTTCAAACCCCGAGCTGACAAGGTACAAATCTGTCGTTCTGCCCCTGAACAGGCAGTTAACCCACTGTTCCTAGGCCGTCATTGAAAATAAGTTAACTTATTAATAAACTGACTTGCAAAGTTAAATAAAGGTAAAAATTCTTTTAAAAAAAATGACTACAGATCCGCAGCACTCACGTCCGTAGTGCTTTGAAAGGCTGGTAATGGCTCACATCCACACCATTACCAACCCCTCTTTTACGCTGCTGCTACTCTCTGTTTATCTTACATGCATAGTCACTTTAACTATACATTCATGTACATACTACCTAAATTGGCCTGTACATTCGGCGCATGTGACAAATAAACTTTGATTTGATATATCACCATTTCAAATACTATTATGTACACAATGCACTTATGAAGCCGCTGCTCCCCTCAAACACCCAGCTCGTAATAAATTGCCATAATCAAATCTAATTTCAGAAAAATACCTATGGGAGCAAAATAAATGATAAAGAGTGGGGTATTGTAAGAAGAGTGAAAAGGAGGCGGGGCCCGGGACAGTTTGTTCTAATCAACTTCTCATTGAATTAGAGAATGAAAATGAGGTGGACGTTGATATCCTGGCTTAGCAATAAAGAAGGTGTGTTAAGTTGGATTCGTTTTGCATTTGATAAGAGATTCTTGAAAGACACTCAGGGGAGAAACGGTGCAGATTTATCACAAAGGAGCGAGGAAGAAAGGGCCACGAGAAGGAGGAAAACATTCTTGGCTGCCGCTAGTGGTGATGTCATGAAAAGAAGGGCTGTGTGTGTGTGTGGTGTGTGTTTTGGGAGAAGAAACAAACAAACAGATTGGCCAAGAATGTGCTGAGCGCTCAACAACCTAATCATAGCACTTAAATACAGGTTAGTCTATGTGTTAGTCACTTTACCATATTATAAATATAAACAATTCATGTTTATGTTTAATGTTTCTTAGAAATGAGTACATTATGATATAACTAAATATCTTCTCGAATGAAAAAAACAAACAAATGTTGTTTTTTCTCTCCTCTTCACTCTTTAATCAACTGTACTCTCCCATTATTCTTTGGGAAAGAGAGATAGAGGGGGAGAGAGAGGGAGAAGAGAGAAAGAGGGGGAGAGAGAGGGAGAAGAGAGAAAGAGAGATAGAGAGGGAGAAGAGAGAAAGAGAGATAGAGGGGGAGAGAGAGGGAGAAGAGAGAAAGAGGGGGAGAGAGAGGGAGAAGAGAGAAAGAGAGATAGAGGGGAGAGATAGGGAGAAGAGAGAAAGAGAGATAGAGAGGGGAACAACAGATAAGGAGAGGAAAGTAAGGAGAGCAGAAAGATAGAGAAGAGGATGAAGCGAGAGAGAGATAGAGAGGGAGAGAAAGAGAGAGAAAAGAGAGAGAGAGAAGAGAGAAGAGAGAAAGAGTGAGAGAGGAGAGAGAGAGGAGAGAGAGAGAGAAGAGAGAAACAGAGAAGAGAGAGAGAGAAAGGAGAGAGAGAAAAGAGAGAAAAGAGAGGAGCGAGAGTGAGAGAGAAAGAGAGAGAGTGATGTGTTTAGAAATAACAGCGAGGCAGAGAGAGAGAGAGAGAGAGAGAGAGAGAGAGAGAGGCCTCCCATGTGCTCCTATGTCCAGAGCCATCACCCAGAAGTGCTAACTTGCTACCTACCGATTACGTGTGTCTTGCATTGGCACCGTCCTGACTGCTGGTGACAGGTGCCGTTGTCTCCCTGGGTGCCTGCAGCGCTGCAGCCACACGGCAGACAGCCCTCGGGGCCCAATGGCTGCAGAGAGTAGAATCCAACCTGACACGCATCACACCGCCTGCCAGACACATGCCTCTTACACTTACACTGGCCCCCCACCTAGAGAGAATAGGAGAGGGGGATGGAGGGAGAGGGTGAGGTAGGGGGAGGGAGGGATGGAGGAAGGGAGAAGGGGAAGAGAGAAAAAGAGAGAGAGGGAATGAGAGGAGTGCGGGAGAGAGAGAGAGAAAGAGGAGGGGGAGATGAGTAGGGGCGGAGAGAAGGGAGGAGAGGAGCGAGGAGAGGAAGAGATGGAGAGACATGTTACCAATTAGTCCACCTATGCAGCAGTGCATTGTGGGAGCGTGTCACGGATGGGCAGCTCGTACTCACCGAGGCCTCTCAATTATTTTGAATGAGGGAGGAGGAGAGAAGGATGAGGAGGGTAGGTTAAAGAGGTCATAGCACCTGAGAGACTGAGGGGCAGTGTGTGTGTGTGTGTGTGTGTGTGTGTGTGTGTGTGTGTGTGTGTGTGTGTGTGTGTGTGTGTGTGTGTGTGTGTGTGTTGAGAAGTGCTTGCATTGTTTGTTAGTTTGTGTGTTTGGTTAGGTGTTTGGTTAGTTGGCTGCGTATTTCACCAAAAGAACATGACATACAAACCAAACCAATCGAGCTCAGCATTGGACCCTAGACAACGGCTATGTACCAAATTATCTCTCCATCCTCCCAAAGTGTGCACTTGTTCACTTCCCTACACTGATTTGAAAGTAAAATGACTAGTGTCAGAAATATGGAATCATCCTTCACTGGGAGAGTTTACAACAGATACTATTCTCCTTGGGACTGACCCTCAGATTGATTTTGAATTTGTCATCCACTGTCTCTGTCGACATCACCTGTCTCTCAAGAATGGCCACCGTGATATTCAGCTAAAGAAGCGGGGGGGTTCTCTCTAGAAGGCTAGGAGCAGTACTGACACTTGTACATACTCACTCTCAGTCTCCCACATCACACAGCTATATAACCTGATCGATGGCTCTGGGAGAACCAACATATCCGTGGAGGCTCTATTCCGGTTCAATTCCGGTCCTGGAGGGCCAAAACATTTCTGGTTTTCCTCCTCTCCTTCCAATCAGGGACTAATTCAGACCTGGGGCACCAGGTGTATGCAATTAACTACCAGGTAGGCCTGAAACTGAATAGCCCTGGTCTATGGTAAACTAAGGTATGGGAATACTAGAAGGGGAGAGAGGAGGAAGAGAAAGAAGGAGGGATGAGGAGAAAGAAGAGGGAGGAAGAGGAAGAGGAGAAGTAGGAAGAAGACGAGAAGAAAGACCAGACAGACGTTGATTATGCCTACAGGAGGGGTCAGGTAGAGTGAAGGAGGTAGAATCTGGTGACACCAGACTGCCGTTGATTATGCCTACAGGAGGAGACAGGTAGAGTGAAGGAGGTAGAATCTGGTGACACCAGACTGCCGTTGATTATGCCTACAGGAGGAGACAGGTAGAGTGAAGGAGGTAGAATCTGGTGACACCAGACTGCCGTTGATTATGCCTACAGGAGGAGACAGGTAGAGTGAAGGAGGTAGAATCTGGTGACACCAGACTGACGTTGATTATGCCTACAGGAGGAGTCAGGTAGAGTGAAGGAGGTAGAATCTGGTGACACCAGACTGACGTTGATTATGCCTACAGGAGGAGTCAGGTAGAGTGAAGGAGGAAGAATCTGGTGACACCAGACTGACGTTGATTATGCCTACAGGAGGAGTCAGGTAGAGTGAAGGAGGTAGAATCTGGTGACACCAGACTGACGTTGATTATGCCTACAGGAGAGGTCAGGTAGAGTGAAGGAGGTAGAATCTGGTGCCACCAGACTGACGTTGATTATGCCTACAGGAGGAGTCAGGTAGAGTGAAGGAGGTAGAATCTGGTGACACCAGACTGACGTTGATTATGCCTACAGGAGGAGTCAGGTAGAGTGAAGGAGGTAGAATCTGGTGACACCAGACTGCAGTTGATTATGCCTACAGGAGGAGTCAGGTAGAATGAAGGAGGAAGAAAAGGAAAAATAATAGGTTCTTACCGGGTGACACTCCAGACTACCGTTGATGGAGCCAGGTGTGTAACAGTCACATGGTTGACACACAACCTCTGACCTGGGGTCAGCAACCACCTCCCTGTAGAACTGACTAACACAGGACTCACAGCTACGACCTGGAAGGAGAGAGAGGGGGAGAGAATGAGAGCTAGAGGGAGGGAGGGGGGACAGAGGAGAGAAGGAGAGAGAGAAAGGGTGGAGAGGACAGAGAGAGAGGGGGGATGAAAGGGTGAGAGATAAAGGAGGGGGTGGAGGGTAAGGGATAGAGGTGAGAGGTGAGTGATTGGGTGGGCGTAGGTGTGTGAAGTGGTAGAGGCAGGGGTGGAGGGTAAGGGTGAGAGGTGAGTGATTGGGTGGGCGTAGGTGTGTGAGGTGGTAGAGGCAGGGGTGGAGGGTAAGGGGTAGAGGTGAGGGATAGAGTGGGCGTAGGTGTGTGAGGTGGTAGAGGCAGGGGTGGAGGGTAAGGGGTAGAGGTGAGGGGTAGAGGTGAGGGATAGAGTGGGCGTAGGTGTGTGAGGTGGTAGAGGCAGGGGTGGAGGGTAAGGGGGAGAGGTGAGTGATTGGGTGGGCGTAGGTGTGTGAGGTGGTAGAGGCAGGGGTGGAGGGTAAGGGGTAGAGGTGAGTGATAGGGTGGGCGTAGGTGTGTGAGGTGGTAGAGGCAGGGGTGGAGGGTAAGGGGTAGAGGTGAGAGGTGAGTGATTGGGTGGGTGTAGGTGTGTGAGGTGGTAGAGGCAGGGGTGGAGGGTAAGGGGTAGAGGTGAGTGATTGGGTGGGCGTAGGTGTGTGAGGTGGTAGAGGCAGGGGTGGAGGGTAAGGGGTAGAGGTGAGTGATAGGGTGGGCGTAGGTGTGTGAGGTGGTAGAGGCAGGGGTGGAGGGTAAGGGGTAGAGGTGAGAGGTGAGTGATTGGGTGGGCGTAGGTGTGTGAAGTGGTAGAGGCAAGGGTGGAGGGTAAGGGTGAGAGGTGAGTGATTGGGTGGGCGTAGGTGTGTGAAGTGGTAGAGGCAGGGGTGGAGGGTAAGGGGTAGAGGTGAGTGATAGGGTGGGCGTAGGTGTGTGAAGTGGTAGAGGCAAGGGTGGAGGGTAAGGGTGAGAGGTGAGTGATTGGGTGGGCGTAGGTGTGTGAGGTGGTAGAGGCAGGGGTGGAGGGTAAGGGGTAGAGGTGAGTGATAGGGTGGGCGTAGGTGTGTGAGGTGGTAGAGGCAGGGGTGGAGGGTAAGGGGTAGAGGTGAGTGATTGGGTGGGCGTAGGTGTGTGAGGTGGTAGAGGCAGGGGTGGAGGGTAAGGGGTAGAGGTGAGTGATTGGGTGGGCGTAGGTGTGTAGGTGTGTGAGGTGGTTGAGGTCAAAGAGGAGAGAGGGGTTGAAGATGTGGAGATCATTATTAACTCATTAGAATTCAATCACACACTATATAAAACTCAAAATGTAGATTAAAAAGCTGATGAGTCTCTAGAGATGTCCACTGTGTGTGCGCACACGTGTGTGTGTGTGTGTATGTGTGTGTGTGTGTGTGTGTGTGTGTGTACCACACTGAAAAATATATATAAATGCAACATGTAAAGTGTTGTTCCCATGTTTCATGAGCTGAAATAAAAGATCCCAGAAATGTTCCATACGCACAAAAAGCTGATTTTTTTCTCAAATCCTGTTTATACATTTGTTTACATCCCTGTTAGTGATCATTTCTCCATAGCCAAGATAATCCATCCACCTGACAGGTGTGGCATATCAAGAAGCTGATTAAACAGCATGATCATTACACAGGTGCACCTTGTACAGGGGACAATAAAAGGCCACTCTAAAATGTGCAGTTGTGTCACACAACACAATGCCACAGATGTGTCAACTTTTGAGTGAGCGTGCAACTGGCGTGCTGACTGCAGGAATGTCCTCCAGAGCTGTTCCAGATAATTTAATGTTCATTTCTCTACCATAAGTCGATTCCAACATCAACCGCCAATATCCAGCAACTTCTCACAGCCATTGAAGAGGAGTGAGACAACATTCCACAGGCCACAATCAACCTGCTGATCAAGATGTGTCATGCTGCATGAGGCAAATGGTGGTCACACCAGATACTGACTGGTTTTATGATCCAAGCCCCTACCTTTTTTAAGGTATCTGTGACCAACAGATGTACATCTGTATTCCCAGTCACGTGAAATCCATAGATTAGGGCCTAATGTATTTATTTCAATTGACTGATTTCCTCATATGAACTGAAACTCAGTAAAACCGTTCAAATTGTTGCATGTTGCGTTTATATTTTTGTTCAGTATAGTTACATACCTGTTGTATTGTTCATACAGTCGTCACACACCCCTCCCCCTCCTCTGTAGTGTTCAGTGGGGTGGGCGTCAGCTGTGATGTCATAGTGACAGGAAAGGGCGTGGCCATGGCAGTCACATGGTCGACAGCTGTAGGCTTGGACCTGGTCACCTGACCTGAAGGGTTTGTCATTGTAGAGTGGGGCACAGCGCTGGCACTGAAACACACACACATAAATAATTAACAGACAAACAGAACGAAAAAATGTAACTACTATATTCCCCTATGCACCTTTATTAAAGAGAGAAACAGTACACATTCACAATCGGCTGTCATTCATTGTGTTGCCATTGTGTCGTGAATATATACAACTCCACCCCTCACTCTCCTGTATTCACATTGAAATGTACAGACACACCATAGGGAAATCAGGTAGGGAAATTAAAAGTGACTTTCAACAACAGCATCGTTAAAATAGGCCACTTTTATGTCAAAACAAGCATGTCGAGGTGTGAGGCTTAGAGGAAAAAAGACAAGGAATGAAAAATGTATGTTTGTGTTGGCGCTGAAGCACCGATGGTCTTTGATTCTGTTCAACAGTCAGTACAAATTATGGTGGACAAGAGGAGCATCAAATGGAATGATTAAAAATGTATTAAAAAACATGGGGCTCCCTGGTGACACATGCACACACTCACACACAGACAAATCTGTGCTGCTATGCCGCTGTCTGACACACAGAGATGGAGGAAGGACAGAGAGAGGGAGAGGGAGGGAGGGAGGGATGAGGGGCGAGGAGAGGGAGTGGGTAGAAGGAGGGATAGCTTATAGAGAGGGAGAGGCAAGACAGAAGGAAGAGAAAGAAAAGGGGGAGCGGGAGATAGAAAGGGGGAAGAAGGGAGAGATGGAGGGGGGAAGAAGACACATTGAGGCAGATTGGGGCTGAAAGTCCTGCTGAGTGGAGGGCCTCAAGTCCACAGGGAATCACTAACCCAGAGAGAGAGAGAGAGAGAGAGAGAGAGAGAGACAGAGACAGAGACAGAGAGTGAGTGAGTGAGTGAGTGAGTGAGTGAGTGAGTGAGTGAGTGAGTGAGTGAGAGAGAGAGAGAAAGAAAGAGACGGTA
Organism: Oncorhynchus mykiss; assembly: GCF_057628025.1. Taxonomy (NCBI): domain Eukaryota; kingdom Metazoa; phylum Chordata; class Actinopteri; order Salmoniformes; family Salmonidae; genus Oncorhynchus; species Oncorhynchus mykiss. Next base: position 59,938,996 of record NC_143040.1, read on the forward strand.
GAAGATGGGGTAACAGCAGAGAGAGAGAGAGAGAGAGAAAGAGAGAAAGAGACAGTAGGAGATGGCGTAACAGCAGAGAGAGAGAGAGAGAGAGAGAGAGAGAGAGAAAGAGAGAAATAAAGAAAGAGACAGTAGGAGATGGGGTAACAGCAGAGAGAGAGAGCCCCACCCTCTACAACATATATATCAACGAATTGGTGAGGGCACGAGAACAGTGCACCACTCAGCCTCACACTACTAGAATCTGAAGTGAAATGTCTACTGTTTGCTGATGATCTGGTGCTTCTGTCCCCAATCAAGGAGGGCCTACAGCAGCACCTAGATATTCTGCACAGATTCTGTCAGACCTGGGCCCTGACAGACCTGGGCCCTGACAGACCTGGGCCCTGTCAGACCTGGGCCCTGACAGACCTGGGCCCTGACAGACCTGGGCCCTGACAGACCTGGGCTCTGACAGACCTGGGCCCTGACAGTAAATCTCAGTAAGACAAAAATAATAGTGCTCCTAAAAAGGTCCAGAACCACGAATACAAATTCCATCTAGACACCGTTGCCCTAAAGCACACAAAAATCTATACATACCTTGGCCTAAACATCAGTACCACAGGTAACTTCCACAAAGCTGTGAACGATTTGAGAGACCAGGCAAGAGGGCCTTCTCGGCCATCAAAAGATAACAACAAATTCGATTTACCAATTAGGATCTGGCTAAAAATACTTGAATCAGTTATAGAACCCATTGCCCTCTATGGTTGTGAGGTCTGGGGTCCGCTCACCAACCAAGAATTCACAAAATGGGACAAACACCGAACTGCATGCAAATTCTGCAAAAATATATTCTGTGTACCCAGACCTTTCATAACAAAGCCATCACCTACAGAGAGATGAACCTGAAGAAGCATCCCCTAAGTAAGCTGTTCCTGGGGCATTGTTCACAAACACACCCCACAGAGCCCCAGGACAGCAACACAATTAGACCCAACCAAATCATGAGAAAACAAAAAGATAATTACTTGACACATTGGAAAGAATTAACAAAAAACTGAGCAAACAAAAATTTGATTTGGCCCTAAACAGAGAGTACACAGTGACAGAATACCTGACCACTGTGACTGACCCAAACTTAAGGAAAGCTTTGACTATGTACAGACTCAGTGAGCATGGCTTGCTATTGAGAAACGCTGCAGTTTGGCAGACCTGGCTCTCAAGAGAAGACAGGCTATGTCCTCACTGCCCACAAAATGAGGTGGAAACTGAGCTGCACTTCCTAACCTCATGCCCAATGTATGACCATATTAGAGAGACATATTTCCCTCAGATTACACAGATACACAAAGAATTATAAAAACAAATCCAATTTTGATAAACTCCCATATCTACTGGGTGAAATACCAAAGTGTATCATCACAGCAGCAAGATGTGTTACCTGTTGCACATCATTACAACACTGTATATAGTCATTATATGACATTTGAAATGTCTCTATTCCTTTGGAACTGGGAGTGTAATGTTTCTGGTCATTTTTTACTGTTTATTTCACTTTTGTTTATTATCTATTTAACTTGCTTTGGCAATGTTCACATATGTTTCCTATGCCAATAAATCCCTTTGAATTGAATTGAGTGAGTGCGAGAAAGAGAGAAAGCAAGAGAGGAGAGAGAGAGTGAGTTAGAGAGAGAGAGAGAGAGAGAAAGAGACAGAAAAAGAGAGAGAACGTGAGAGAAATAAAGAGTGAAAGAGAGAGAAAGAGAGAGAGAGAAAGAGAGAGAGAAAGAGAGAGTGAGTTAGAGAGAGAGAGAAAGAGAGAGTGAGAGAGAGAGCGAGAGAGAGAGAAAGAGACAGAAAAAGAGAGAGAGAAAGAGAGAGTGAGTTAGAGAGAGAGAGAAAGAGAGAGTGAGTTAGAGAGGGATGACAGGAGAAAAGAAGAGGAACACACACCAAGTCTCTCCACAATATCTCCTGACCAGGTAAAATCCGGGCTAGACAGAGATAGGAAGCCACTATAATAAATGCCTGTTGGCCCATACAGAACAGTACAGTACCCGTCAGCCCATACAGAACAGTACAGTACAGTACCTGTCAGCCCATACAGAACAGTACAGTACCTGTCAGCCCATACAGAACAGTACAGTACCTGTTAGTCCATACAGAACAGTACAGTACCCGTCAGCCCATACAGAACAGTACAGTACCTGTCAGACCATACAGAACAGTACAGTACCCGTCAGCCCATACAGAACAGTACAGTACCCGTCAGCCCATACAGAACAGTACAGTACCTGTCAGCCCATACAGAACAGTACAGTACCCGTCAGCCCATACAGAACAGTACAGTACAGTACCTGTCAGCCCATACAGAACAGTACAGTACCTGTCAGCCCATACAGAACAGTACAGTACCTGTTAGCCCATACAGAACAGTACAGTACTTGTCAGCCCATACAGAACAGTACAGTACCTGTCAGCCCATACAGAACAGTACAGTACCTGTCAGCCCATACAGAACAGTACAGTACCTGTCAGCCCATACAGAACAGTACAGTACCTGTCAGACCATACAGAACAGTACAGTACCTGTTAGCCCATACAGAACAGTACAGTACTTGTCAGCCCATACAGAACAGTACAGTACCTGTCAGCCCATACAGAACAGTACAGTACCTGTCAGCCCATACAGAACAGTACAGTACCTGTCAGACCATACAGAACAGTACAGTACCCGTCAGCCCATACAGAACAGTACAGTACCCGTCAGCCCATACAGAACAGTACAGTACCTGTCAGCCCATACAGAACAGTACAGTACCCGTCAGCCCATACAGAACAGTACAGTACAGTACCTGTCAGCCCATACAGAACAGTACAGTACCTGTCAGCCCATACAGAACAGTACAGTACAGTACCTGTCAGCCCATACAGAACAGTACAGTACCTGTCAGCCCATACAGAACAGTACAGTACCTGTCAGCCCATACAGAACAGTACAGTACAGTACCTGTCAGCCCATACAGAACAGTACAGTACCTGTCAGCCCATACAGAACAGTACAGTACAGTACCTGTCAGCCCATACAGAACAGTACAGTACCTGTCAGCCCATACAGAACAGTACAGTACCTGTCAGCCCATACAGAACAGTACAGTACCTGTCAGCCCATACAGAACAGTACAGTACCTGTCAGCCCATACAGAACAGTACAGTACAGTACTTGTCAGCCCATACAGAACAGTACAGTACCTGTCAGCCCATACAGAACAGTACAGTACCTGTCAGCCCATACAGAACAGTACAGTACCTGTCAGACCATACAGAACAGTACAGTACCTGTTAGCCCATACAGAACAGTACAGTACTTGTCAGCCCATACAGAACAGTACAGTACCTGTCAGCCCATACAGAACAGTACAGTACCTGTCAGCCCATACAGAACAGTACAGTACCTGTCAGACCATACAGAACAGTACAGTACCCGTCAGCCCATACAGAACAGTACAGTACCCGTCAGCCCATACAGAACAGTACAGTACCTGTCAGCCCATACAGAACAGTACAGTACCCGTCAGCCCATACAGAACAGTACAGTACAGTACCTGTCAGCCCATACAGAACAGTACAGTACCTGTCAGCCCATACAGAACAGTACAGTACAGTACCTGTCAGCCCATACAGAACAGTACAGTACCTGTCAGCCCATACAGAACAGTACAGTACCTGTCAGCCCATACAGAACAGTACAGTACAGTACCTGTCAGCCCATACAGAACAGTACAGTACCTGTTAGCCCACACAGAACAGTACAGTACCTGTCAGCCCATACAGAACAGTACAGTACCTGTCAGCCCATACAGAACAGTACAGTACCTGTCAGCCCATACAGAACAGTACAGTACCTGTCAGCCCATACAGAACAGTACAGTACAGTACCTGTCAGCCCATACAGAACAGTACAGTACAGTACCTGTCAGCCCATACAGAACAGTACAGTACCTGTCAGCCCATACAGAACAGTACAGTACCTGTTAGTCCATACAGAACAGTACAGTACCCGTCAGCCCATACAGAACAGTACAGTACAGTACCTGTCAGCCCATACAGAACAGTACAGTACCTGTCAGCCCATACAGAACAGTACAGTACCTGTTAGTCCATACAGAACAGTACAGTACCTGTCAGCCCATACAGAACAGTACAGTACCTGTTAGCCCATACAGAACAGTACAGTACAGTACCTGTCAGCCCATACAGAACAGTACAGTACTTGTCAGCCCATACAGAACAGTACAGTACCTGTCAGCCCATACAGAACAGTACAGTACAGTACCTGTCAGCCCATACAGAACAGTACAGTACCTGTCAGCCCATACAGAACAGTACAGTACCTGTTAGCCCATACAGAACAGTACAGTACAGTACCTGTCAGCCCATACAGAACAGTACAGTACTTGTCAGCCCATACAGAACAGTACAGTACCTGTCAGCCCATACAGAACAGTACAGTACCTGTCAGCCCATACAGAGTAGTACAGTACCTGTTAGCCCATACAGAACAGTACAGTACCTGTCAGCCCATACAGAACAGTACAGTACCTGTCAGCCCATACAGAACAGTACAGTACCTGTCAGCCCATACAGAACAGTACAGTACCTGTCAGCCCATACAGAACAGTACAGTACCTGTCAGCCCATACAGAACAGTACAGTACCTGTCAGCCCATACAGAACAGTACAGTACCTGTCAGCCCATACAGAACAGTACAGTACCTGTCAGCCCATACAGAACAGTACAGTACCTGTCAGCCCATACAGAACAGTACAGTACCTGTCAGACCATACAGAACAGTACAGTACCCGTCAGCCCATACAGAACAGTACAGTACAGTACCTGTCAGCCCATACAGAACAGTACAGTACCTGTCAGCCCATACAGAACAGTACAGTACCTGTCAGCCCATACAGAACAGTACAGTACCTGTCAGCCCATACAGAACAGTACAGTACAGTACCTGTCAGCCCATACAGAACAGTACAGTACCTGTCAGCCCATACAGAGTAGTACAGTACCTGTTAGCCCATACAGTACAGTACAGTACCTGTCAGCCCATACAGAACAGTACAGTACCTGTCAGCCCATACAGAACAGTACAGTACCTGTCAGCCCATACAGAACAGTACAGTACCTGTCAGCCCATACAGAACAGTACAGTACCTGTCAGCCCATACAGAACAGTACAGTACCTGTCAGCCCATACAGAACAGTACAGTACAGTACCTGTCAGCCCATACAGAACAGTACAGTACCTGTCAGACCATACAGAACAGTACAGTACCTGTCAGCCCATACAGAACAGTACAGTACCTGTCAGCCCATACAGAACAGTACAGTACCTGTCAGCCCATACAGAACAGTACAGTACCTGTCAGCCCATACAGAACAGTACAGTACCTGTCAGCCCATACAGAGTAGTACAGTACCTGCACACCAACCAACATGGAGACAGTACACTACACTCAGGGAACATACTGTGTGTTTAGCATGGGACGAAGAACCACTGAGAGAGATAAGATAATTCATCGCACACAGACACACTCACACACAGGCATCCCTGAGATTACGTTATCTAGCCTGGGTGACAGTCTGTTTCTGTGTCAGCTAGCTCCTTAAACACACTAATATATTCATTGGGATCTCTTTTCCTTTAGTTATACAAAGTTACACATGGCATTACAAAAACATACATGTTTCTGCATGTCTAAGACATGAATATGATTTTAAAGACTTCAATTATTTATCTGTGTGTGTAGGTGTTTGAACAGGGCTCAGGCCGTCATTCCCATTGGGTGAATATTAAGTGGATCTGATGAAGCAGTGATGGGGTTCTCCTGAGACATCACGCACACACACAGACACACACACACACACAGGCACATACTCTCGCTAACGAACACGGGTCCGTCTGGGGAGGTGTGTATTCACAGGCAGGCGTCCTCGACAGTTAAAACAGGCCTCCATTAGCATGCGTTGTCTGGATCTCCTTGTTCCTCACCGCTTCACAAATCAAAGCTGCTTTTCATTCCTCACTTCCAAGAGAAATCCCTCTCTACGTCTCTCTCTTTCTTTCTTTCTTCATCCCTCTCCCTCCTCCTCTCTCATAGCTATGTGTGCCGCACACATTAGCATAGCAAATGAAAGAGAAAGGTTTTTGGGGGCATTCATTCTCTCTCTATGAATTCTGAAGTGTTGGGCTGCTGCTGGTGGGGATAGCAGAACACATTCTTTATGTAGAAATCAACATTGGTGATGCTTTGTGGTATTTCTGGAATTGTTAGTATTTCATGGCCACAGAATCATTCCTGGGCACTCTCTTTCCTCACCTCTCCGTGATAGCTGATGTGTGTTGAGAATTCTGGCCAAAAATAGCTGCCTTGGCATCAACATGTATGGTAGTGGACGAGGTGAGCTTCCCCCATAAAATCAAACCAAGCTGTATATGAAAAATAATAGAGCGACCTGACATAATGTCTGTGTATCAATTACAAATCACTAAGTTATGACAGAGTAATCACAGTTATTGATTGATAATGCTAAACTGATGACTGTGAGATTGAGATAATCACATGTATTAATTGAACTCACTAGAGATGGGGGGTATAGGAATAACCATTGTCTCTGTGTTAAACTGCTAGAGGAAATTGCTGAGTTTGGATTTATCTTAATAGAGATCGTTCGTGGTTCTATCTAACCCCATTCTGAATGCCATGGCCAATTTCACGCTCCCCCTGGAAAGATCATGGCATCCATGTGCGCCACAGTTAACCTTTGTCGCTGGTGAAAATGTGCTGCTTTAGCATGCTTTACCAACAGAGACCGTGGCCTCTACTAACTGTCAGTATGGATCAGACACAAACCTTAAGCACTCCTTCCTTTACTCTCTTCCTCGCTCTGTCTCCTTCCTTCTTTTTTTATAATTTACCCACAGTCGAGAGACACTCCCTCTTCCTCATGTCTTTCTTCTTCTGCCTCTCCTTCCGCTCTGTTTGTTGCTTGTCTCTGTGTCACAAAGCTGAAACTACCAATGAATTAGAATAAGAAAAGTAGGCATGTCCACTTGCACTCGTGTGTCTGCATACTTTGTGCGTATATCGTGTATGTATGTGTACTTGCATGTCAAGTGTGTGTGTGTGTGTGTGTGTGTGTGTGTGTATGTGTGTGTCTTGGCCCTCTTCTCCTACCTCTCCAGTGATCATCATGCTGACACATGTCTGACCATCTCGGCCATTTTAATGTCACTGTGGAAATTCTGCAGCTGAGCAGAGCAGCCATCACGGCCCGGCCTCGATCTAACTCTACAGGATATATGCAATATTTATGTCTAATATCTCAGGCTCAGCCTGCTGCTGCATGTCTCAACATTACACTGACACACAGCAGAAGCTTCACCACTCAACAGAGGCTCTCAGACCTGTACACAGATAAACAAACACACTAGGGTTGGAGGATATGGCCTTCAAATCAAATCTTAATTTTGTAAAAATTAAACCTTTTCTGTAAATAAGCTTTCTTGCACAATTAAAGGTCAATGCACTGCATTTCAAAGAGTCAGGAATAATCTAATGAATTCAGGACTTGTAAAATAAGCCTTCCGCAACCAATAGACCCAATAACGTTGGGACTGCTGTCCGGATTGCTTTTTCTCCACCAAATCTCCATATCCCTACCGCAAGCTCTGAACCTTTTCCCCTGGATCAGCACAGCTAGCTAGCTGCTATCCAAGTGGCTACTCCTGGCTAACGTCTCTGTCCCGAAGCAAGCAACAGTTAGCTGGGAACTAGCCTCATGCTTGGCCCATCTCCCAGCTAGCTGAAGAGGTCCATCACCCACTCCTTGGGCTACAATGCCTATTTTGCCATTTGGCCTGGACCCCTATTGCTGCCTACACGGAGCCCTGCTGATCCATCACGACTGGTCTGCCGACGTAACCATCCGAGGGGGGTAAAACAGACTGTTCCGTCACGACGTCCCTCTGAGGCCCTTCTGCTAGCCTGCAAGCCCTGGCCCGCTAGCTGTCTGAATCGCCGTGTCCCCAGCTTGCCTAGCTACTCACTGGTCCCTATGATCACTCGGCTACGCATGCCTCTCCCTAATGTCAATATGCCTTGTCCATTGCGGTTTTGGTTAGTGATTAATATCTTACTTCCCTGTAGAGCCTCCAGCCCTGCTCAATATGCCTTAGCTAGCCCTTTTGTTCCAACTCCCTCACATGCGGTGACTTTACCTGGTTCAAATGGTGTCTCGAGAGACAAAACCTCTCTCATGATCACTCGATGCCGAGGTTTACCTCCACTGTATTCACATCCTACCATATCCTTGTCTGTACATTATGCCTTGAATCTATTCTTCTGCGCCCAGAAACCTGCTCCTTTTACTCCCTGTTCCGAACGCACTAGACAACCAGTTCTTATAGCCTTTAGCCGTATCCTACTCCTCCTCTAGTGATGTAGAGGTTAATCCCTTCAGCGCCAAGCTCCACTCCCATTTGCTGACTTCTGTAACTGTAAAAGCCTTGGTTTCATGCATGTTAACATCAGAAGCCTCCTCCCTGAGTTGGTTTTATTCAATGCTTTAGCACACTCTGCCAACCCGGATGTCCTAGCTGTGTCTGAATCCTGGCATAGGTAGGCCACCAAAAACCATAACATTTCCATCCCTAACTATTAAAAGTTTCGACAAGATAGAAATGACAAAGGGGGCAGAATTGCAATCTACTGCAGAGATAGCCTGCAGAGTTCTGTCATACTATCCAGGTCAGTGCCCAAACCATTTGAGCTTGTACTTCTAAAAATCCACCTTTCCAGAAACAAGTCTCTCACCATTGCCGCTTGTTATAGACCACCTTCTGCCACCAGCTGTGCCCTGGACACCATATGTGAATTGATTGCCCCGCATCTATCTTCAGAGCTCTCGTACTGTTAGGTGACCTGAACTGGGACATGCTTAATACAACTGTCTGTCCTACAATCTAAGCTAGATGCCCTCAATCTCACACAAAATATCAATGAACCTACCAGGTACAACCCCAAATCCGTGAACATGGGCACCCTCATAGATATCATCCTGACCAACCTGCCCTCTAAATACACCTCTGCTGTCTTCAACCAGGATCTCAGCGATCACTGCCTCATTGCATGCGTCCTTAATGGGTCTGCGGTCAAACGACCACCCCTCATCACTGTCAAACGCTCCCTAAAACACTTCAGCGAGCAGGCCTTTCTAATCGACCTGGCCCGTGTATCCTGGAAGGATATTGACCTCATTCCGTCAGTAGAGGATGCCTGGTTATTCTTTAAAAGTGCCTTCCTCACCATCTTAAATAAGCATGCCCCATTCAAAAAATGTAGAACCGATATAGCCCTTGGTTCACTCCAGACCTGACTGCCCTTGACCAGCATAAAAACATCCTGTGGCGTACCGCATTAGCATTGAATAGCCCCCGCGATATGCAACTGTTCAGGGAAGTTAGGAACGAATATCCACAGGCAGTTAGGTAAGCAAAAGGCTAGCTTTTTCAAACAGGAATTTGCATCCTGTAGCACAAAATCCCAAACGTTCTGGGACAATGTAAAGTCCATGGAGAAAAAGAGCACATCCTCCCAGCTGCCCACTGCACTGAGGCTAGGAAACACTGTCACCACCGATAAATCCACGATAATTGAGATTTTAAATAAGCATTTCTGTACGGCTGGCCATGCTTTCCACCTGGCTACCCCTACCCGGGTCAACAGCAATGCACCCCCCACATCAAATTGCCTCCCCCACTTCTCCTTCACCTAAATCCAGATAGCTGATGTTCTGAAAGAGCTGCAAAATCTGGACCCCTACAAATCAGCTGGACTAGACAATCTGGACCCTCTTTTTCTAAAATGATCCGCCGCAATTGTTGCAACCCCTATTACTAGCCTGTTTAACCTCTCTTTCGTTTCAACTGAGATACCCCAAAGATAGGAACGCTGCCGCGGTCATCCCCTCTTCAAAGGGGGGGACACTCTAGACACAAACTGTTACAGACCTACATCCATCCTACCCTGCCTTTCTAAGGTCTTCGAAAGCCAAGTTAACAGACAGATCACAGACCATTTCGAATCCCACCGTACCTTCTCCGCTATGCGATCTGGTTTCCGAACTAGTCATGGGTGCATCTCAGCCACGCTCAAGGTCCTAAACAATATCATAACCGCCATCGATAAAAGACAATACTGTGCAGCCGTCTTCATCGACCTGGTCAAGGCTTTCGACTCTGTCAATCACCAAATTCTTATCGGCAGACTCAACAGCCTTGGTTTCTCAAATGACTGCCTCGCCTGGTTCACCAACTACTTCTCTGATAGAGTTCAATGTGTCAAATCGGAGGGCCTGTTCTCCGGACCTCTGGCAGTCTATGGGGGTGCCACAGGGTTCAATTCTCGGGCCGACTCTCTTCTCTGTAAAAATCAAAGATGTCGCTCTTGCTGCTGGTGATTCTTTGATCCACCTCTACGCATAGGACACCATTCTGTATACTTCTGTCCCTTCTTTGGACACTGTGTTAACTAACCTCCAGACAAGCTTCAATGCCATACAACTCTCCTTCCGTGGCTTCCAACTGCTCTTAATGCAAGTAAAACTAAATGCATGCTCTTCAACCAATCGCTGCCCACACCTGCCCGCCCGTCCAGTATCACTACTCTGGACGGTTCTGACTTAGAATATGTGGACAACTACAAATACCTAGGTGTCTGGTTAGACTGAAAACTCTCCTTCCAGACTCACATTAAACATCTACAATCCAAAATGACATCTAGAATCGGTTTCCTATTTCTTCCTAAGCATCCTTCACTCATGCTGCCAAACACACCCTCGTAAAACTGACTATCCTACCAATCCTTGACTTTGGCGATGTCATTTACAAAATAGCCTCCAACACTCTACTCAGCAAATTGGATGCAGTCTATTACAGTGCCGTCCGTTTTGTCACCAAAGCCCCATATACTACCCACCACTGTGACCTGTATGCTCTCGATGGCTGGCCCTCGCTTCATATTCGTCGCCAAACCCACTGGCTCCAGGTCATTTGTAAGTCTTTGCTAGGTAAAGCCCCACCTTATCTCAGCTCACTGATCACCATAGCAGCAACCACTGGGAGCACTCGCTCCAGCAGGTATATTTCACTGGTCACCCCCAAAGCCAATTTCTCCTTTGGCCGCCTTTCCTTACAGTTCTCTGCTGCCAATGACTGGAACAAACTGCAAAAATCCCTGAATCTGGAGACTCATATCTCCCTCATTATCTTTAAGCGTCAGCTGTCAGAACAGCTCACAGATCATTGCACCTGTACATAGCCCATCTGTAAATAGCCCATCCAACTCTCATCCCCATGCACATTCATCTTCTGCATACCTATCACTCAACTGTGAATTGATACATTGTAATTACTTCGCCACTACGACCTATTTATTGCCTTACCTCCCTAATCTTACTTCATTTGCACACATTGTATATAGATTTTTTTCTATTGTGTTATTGACTGTACGTTTGTTTATTCCATGTGTAACTCTGTGTTGTTGTTTGTGTCGCACTTCTTTGCTTTATCTTGGCCAGGTCGCAGTTGTAAATGAGAACTTGTTCTCAACTGGCCTACCTGGTTAAATAAAGGTGAAATAAATAACATTATTTAAAAAAAAATAGTTTAAAGGGAAATTTCACAACTTTCATCATCTCCAGCACCACCTCAACATTTGTGAAAATGGAGCATTTCCCTATTTCCTATACATTTTTGCAAAGAATATAATATTTACATAAGTATTCAGACCCTTCACTCAGTACTTTGTTGAAGCACCTTTGGCACCTCGAGTCTTCTTGGGTATGACGCTACAAGCTTGGCACACCTGTATTTGGGGAGTTTCTCCCATTCTTCTCTGCATATCCTCTCAAGCTCTGTCAGGTTGGACGGTGAGCTTTGCTGCACAGCTATTTTCAGGTCTCTCCAGAGATGTTCGATCGGGTTCAAGTTTGGGCTCTGGTTGGGCCACTCAAGGACATTCAGAGTCTTGTCCCGAAGCCAGTCCTGCGTTGTCTTGGCTGTGTTTAGGGTCGTTGTCCTGTTGGAAGGTGAACCTTCGCCCCAGTCTGAGGTCATGAATTCTCTGGAGCAGGTTTTCATCAAGGATCTCTCTGTACTTTGCTCTGTTTATCTTTGCCTAGATCCTGACTAGTCTCCCAGTCCTTGCCGCTGAAAAACATCCCCATAGCATGATGCTGCCACCACCATGCTTCACTGTAGTGATGGTGACAGGTTTTCTCCAGAGGTGACGCTTGGTATTCAGGCCAAAGAGTTCCATCTTGTTTTCATCAGACCAGAGAATCTTGTTTCTCAGGGTCTGAGAGTCTTTATTTGCCTTTTGGCAAACTCCAAGCAGGCTGTCATGTGCCTTTTACTGAGGAACTGTACATTTCAGAAGTTGAGACATAAAAAGGGTGTTGTTAAAAATGTCCTCTATTACAGTAAAATAATGTCTCAATGTGTTTCGGTGTCCATATGACTGATTCTATTGACCAAACCTCAAATGCAAATAGCTTGTTGTCAGAGAGGAAGAAGTGATCTTTCACTTTTGTTGTTGTGAGTGGCAGGGAGAGGAGCTTGTTGTCTGTGTGCGAATGGGAAGGTGCACAGAAGGAGCGAAGTCGATGAAGCCAAAAAGACAAATGCTCTTAAAAACAAAATAAAAACCTTAATTCCTGCGATACAAGCATTTGGAACATCGCACTAAAACATCGATTTTAATTAATCAAACTAATACGATATATCGTCCAGCCCTAACACATACGAGGGCACAGACATACACACACACAAATGAAAGGAGACACGTGCACACACACATACATACACACACACACACAAGCACAAATGTGACCACGTACACACACATACCCATGCACACACACACATACTTGTGGGGTTCTCTGAGGTTCAGCTTACAGAAATCCTTCAGTTATCAATGAGTTTAGTCAAAAATAAAATTAATCAAATCAAACACGCACACACAAACACACACACACACGCACACACACACACACACACACAAGCACGCGCACACACACACACACACACACACACAAGCACGCACACACACGCACACACACACAAGCACGCACACACAAGCACACACAAGCACGCACGCACACACACACGCACGCACACACACATGCACACACAAGCACACACACATGCACACACAAGCACGCACACGCGCACACACACACACGCACGCACACACACACACGCGCGTGCACGCACACACACATGCACACACACACGCACACACACACACAGAATAAAGCCTGTCTTATTTTGTTAATAAAGTAACTTTCCACTTCTCACTTTCTCTGGGCTCCCGATGGGCACAGCGGTCTAAGGCACTGCATGTCAGTGCTAGAGGTGTCACTACAGTCTCTGGTTTTAATTCAGGCTGTATTACAACCAGCCGTGATTGGGAGTCCCATAGGGTGGCGCACAATTGGCCCAGCGTCGTCCGGGTTCGGCCAGGGTAGGTATCATTGTAAATAAGAATTTGTTCATAACTGACTTGCCTAGTTAAATAAAAGTTAAATAAAATACAAAAATAAGATGGGTTAAGTTAAAGAAGCACTCCAGGTATTTTGGAACTTTTCCTGTTGAAAAACAGTATCCCACGTATAAATACACACTTAAGGGTAAAACAATATGTTTTGAGCAAAATAGTGTTTTTTAGTCACAAGTGCAAACTCCATGGAGTAGGCCATTCAAGGAGTTGGTCTGATGGTGATTTGTGATGTCATCGGCCCTCCCCCTTGCTTGAGGAACAATAGAGAACAAAAGAGGAAAGGCCCACCCCACTTGTGATGTCATGACACTTACCTGGAACACCTATTGAGATGTAACTTGTGTTAAGTAAATCAGGAGTTCAATGAAGTGAAAAGGTGACTGGGGGGAGCATTTTAATTTGAGGTACAGGTATAGGGGTGAGGTATGTGGATGTCCTCTCTTATTCCACCATCTGTGTCTGGGATGTAGCTCTGTTTGTCAACTATAACAACAGCAAAACCACGACCCTACACAACACAGAGTTTGAGAGAGGGCTGGGCCTGAGCGTGAATTATGCATGAGCCCTAATGAAAAATTAGAGACCTTACTGTCTCACTGGGGGAGAGAAACTATAAGCAGTCCCAAGTCAGGTTTCAAAATGACGTGATAGTGTCCAGGTTTTTGCAGAAATCCCAATTGGGAGACTTGTGGAATAAGAAGGTAATAGGCAGGAAATCAAGGAAACCTCCAACCAGGATGTCTGGAAAACTAACCCTAGTCCCAAGCTACAGGCTAAAATCACCGTCTCCCTGCACCTGTGTTTGTGTGTTAGGTAGATCTGTGAGGTTAGGACAGTACAGAAGGCTATCTGTCTCCCTGCACCTGTGTTTATGTGTTAGGTAGATCTGTGTATGTGTTACACAGATCTGTGAGGTTAGACAGTACAGAAGGCTATTTGTCTCCCTGCACCTGTGGTGTGTGTGTTTGTGAGGTGATCTTCAGACAGAGGAAAGCTGAGACAGAGGCTCCATCTCCCTCTGTGTCAAACACAACAAAACTCTTTACAGAGAGAGAAAGGGACAAGGAGGGGGTTATGGGGGAGTGTGTGTGTGTGTGTGTGTGTGTGTGTGTGTGTGTGTGTGTGTGTGTGTGTGTGTGTGTGTGTGTGTGTGTGTGTGTGTGTGTGTGTGTGTGTGCACGCGCGTGCGTGCGAGCGAGACTCACGTTGTGTCCCTCTGTATGGCTCTCTGGCAGACAAGCACAGCGGTAGGGAGTCACACTGGTGTCACACTGATCAGCATGGCCATGACACTCACACCTAGAAAGACAGAGAGAGAAAGAGAGAGAGAGGTGGGGGAGATAGAGAGACAGAGGGGTGGGGTAGAGAGAGAGAGACACAGAAAGATGGGAGAGAGAGAGAGACAAGTCTGGGACAATAATGGTACAGGGCAACCCCAAACAGTTTCAGCTGGACTTTCACATAATCAAAGACATAGCTCAGCAGGATAAGTTCTCTCTTGAGAAAGATACCCCCACCCCGAGTGTGTCAGACCAGACCTCTTCATTATACAACCCCACAGACAGGCAACCCCAAGCAGAAAGTCAACCTCCCAGCACAGAGTACTACTCCCTCATTGAAATGAAGGATAAATTCACTCCGCTGGAGGTTTGGCAGGTGGAGCTGGAACAGCAGGTGAACACACTCCAGTCAGCACAAAAAATAGTCCAGCTCAACAACACCCACTCAACCAGACCTGGAGAGGTGGAGGTGGAGAGACATATCTGCACTCTGGACTGTGGTGAGACAACATCAAGAGGAGAAGAGCAGGAGCAGAACAGAGCACTAGAGGAGAGGATGAGAGTGCTGGAGGAGAGGGTGAGAACGATGACGTGTGACAGAGAACAACCCATTAGAGAGCTAGCCACCCCCGCAGAGTAGTCACCAGAACAGCCCACTCCAGACCCTGACCAAAGTCTTGAACACCACAGCAGAACAGTCCACCCCAGACCCTGACCATAGCCTCGACATCACAGCAGGACAGACAAATGAAGAACCCCGAGCCCAGGGGATCCCACCCCCTCAGAGCCCCCCCCCCCCCTTTCAGCCACCCTGATAGTCCTACAGATTGTACTCCTTCTAGACTGAAATGGGAAATAGATACAAACATAGAGTGTCTAAACTCTCATGTCCAAACACCCAGCGCGCCCTAGACCTTCTGTCTGAGGACCAACTAGGGTCACCCAGCCACATAATAATACACACAGTCACAAACAACCTGAGAATACAGCAGGAAAGGGTGGCCACAGCACTCAAGGGAGTGATTGAAAAAGCTTCTTCTACTTTCCCCAACGCACAAGTGGTTATCTCCACCCTGCTACCACGATAATACTTTCACCCTGCTTCCAGACAGCAGGTAAACGCAAGTATTTCCTGTGACTGGGCTTAAAAAACAAATGTTTACCTGGCCCACCACTCCACCCTGGACTGATCATAATTGGTAACTAAACATGGGTATTAATTATTGCATGATAAAACTAGGATATAATCCAAGTTGTGTATAGTAAATGGCTGTAGTATTGTGCCCACCTAAATGATTTTTTAGTTAATAATTGGCTGAAGTATTTTATATATTTGGGCATCACAAGATAATCATAAAATAACAGATGTTTAATGAGTGTGAAGCAGAGGTTAGTGTTAAAAATATAGAGTAATATTGTTAGGGTAGACCACATGTAAACATTGTCTTCTGGTAAGGAGAGAATAAGCATGGTTTGGTTTCATTTATTTTCTAAACCTTACGATGGGTGACAGTGACAAAGACATTGATAAGGTGGATTGATGTAAATTGAATGAGTTTTAACAGTATGTGAATGGTAATATGTTATTGATAAGGGAATTTATATGTTTAAAGTAATAATAAGAGAATCTGAATGACATTAAGAGTAATGACTAAAGTATTTCACCCTAATAGTTGCAGAAGCTTAGACAATGCGTTGGGAACATTGTGTTTGTGTGTGATAAAGAGGAACTGACAACATACATGTTTTGGTACTGTGAGATCAAGGTCAGGAGATAAAGTCCATCCACCCAGGGAGGAACAGATGCGCTTGTAGACTTGTAGGTGCTTGTAGGAGTTATATAAAAGGCTATGCGCATTATATGATTTTTAGAGCTCTCATGAATAAACTACAACAAACCTTTTGCAGAATCTGAGTCTTTGCCTAATTCTTATTAACCTTAGCGTTACAACCTAGGGGGAATTGGTCAAAGCTATAATGATTGTTATCATCATTGGGATTGAAAATTCTCGTGACAGTAATTAGTGTTTTTTGTTGTTATTGCTAGCACTCTAATGATGCAATATTTTAGGAATTTGAAAAGATGAGGTTTCAATAAAAGGTTAAATGATGAGTAGAGGGATTGAGCCTTGAGATTGTAAAAAAGATTAGCTGTGGTTGAAAGCAAGCAGGCAGTGGGACATTTGAAGTAGAGGTTTGAGAAATATTAATTGACAGTTACTGATTATTGTTGCTTGGTTTTATAGTTAAGTAAACACCAGTGAGAAGCTAATGTATTCTAAAATTATAATCTGTTTTATAATCTGTTTCCCAATACGTGGAACAGTGTCCAGTAATTAAAGTAGAATAAAATAAGTATTGAATATTAAGCTGATAAGACAGCACCAACTTTTTGAAGGTTCTACATTTGTTAAACAACAGGTTAATATTTTTACTAAATGAATGCAACAGGTTGAAATTATTAGATTACAGGAAAGGATCACTGATTCCTTACGCTGAGACAATGATTACATTGATTCCTTACGCTGAGACAATGATTACATTGATTCCTTACGCTGAGACATTGATTCCTTACGCTGAGACATTGATTCCTTACGCTGAGACATTGATTCCTTACGCTGAGACATTGATTACATTGATTCCTTACGCTGAGACATTGATTACATTGATTCCTTACGCTGAGACATTGATTACATTGATTCCTTACGCTGAGACATTGATTCCTTACTCTGAGACATTGATTCCTTACGCTGAGACATTGATTCCTTACGCTGAGACATTGATTCCTTACGCTGAGACATTGATTACATTGATTCCTTACGCTGAGACATTGATTACATTGATTCCTTACGCTGAGACATTGATTCCTTACGCTGAGACATTGATTACATTGATTCCTTACGCTGAGACATTGATTACATTGATTCCTTACGCTGAGACATTGATTCCTTACGCTGAGACATTGATTACATTGATTCCTTACGCTGAGACATTGATTCCTTACGCTGAGACATTGATTACATTGATTCCTTATGCTGAGACATTGATTACATTGATTCCTTACGCTGAGACATTGATTACATTGATTCCTTACGCTGAGACATTGATTCCTTACGCTGAGACATTGATTACATTGATTCCTTACGCTGAGACATTGATTACATTGATTCCTTACGCTGAGACATTGATTCCTTACGCTGAGACATTGATTCCTTACGCTGAGACATTGATTCCTTACGCTGAGACATTGATTCCTTACGCTGAGACATTGATTCCTTACGCTGAGACGTTGACTACATTTGCGACAGAAAAAAAGTATTACATTTAGAGAGTTAACAGGAAATATCTAAGGAGAAACAGCTATTACATTTGTCGTTGGACATTGGTCTAGAAACAATACCAGGATAATTTTACATGCTTATGGAAAAGAGAGACCAGTCAGTGAATGGGAGTGAATTGTTAGACTCGGTGGCGAGATACATGTTGCCGTGTCTAAGGGTAGCACATGCTAAATTAAGCACACATAAACGTTGGGGTACATTAAAACAAACGATAAATGATTCGAGGGTGTACAGTGGGCCTATTATTATCATGTTTTGTTTGTAGTTAAAACCGTTTGGTTGCTGGTTATGATATTGCTATAGTGAATGCTAAAATGATTTAACATTTTCTCTTCCAAGAGAATGGGGTTAGAACATTTTCTCTCTCTATGAAATGTTTCCTGAGGCTATGGTCTTTGGAGAGGCGTTAGTGAAATGTTGCAGTTTTATAGGTACAAAGGTATCTAGATTCGATGGCAAAGAGGAGTTAACAATTTAAATAAGACCTGGCCATTTTTGTTTGTTTTGCCATATGGTTTATATATATATACACTGCTCCAAAAAATAAAGACAACACTAAAATATCACATCCTAGATCTGAATGAATGAAATATTCTTATTAAATACTTTTTTCTTTACATAGTTGAATGACAACAAAATCACACAAAAATGATCAATGGAAATCAAATGTATCAACACATGGAGGTCTGGATTTGGAGTCACACTCAAAATTAAAGTGGAAAATCACACTACAGGCTGATCCAACTTTGATGTAATGTCCTTAAAACAAGTCAAAATGAGGCTCAGTAGTGTGTGTGGCCTCCACGTGCCTGTATGACCTCCCTACAGCGCCTGGGCATGCTCCTGATGAGGTGGCGGAAGGTCTCCTGAGGGATCTCCTCCCAGACCTGGACTAAAGCATCCGCCAACTCCTGGACAGTCTGTGGTGCAATGTGGCGTTGGTGGATGGAGCGAGACATGATGTCCCAGATGTGCTCAATTGGATTCAGGTCTGGGGAACGGGCGGGCCAGTCCATAGCATCAATGCCTTCCTCTTACAGGAACTGCTGACACACTCCAGCCACATGAGGTCTAGCATTGTCTTGCATTAGGAGGAACCCAGGGCCAACCGCACCAGCATATGGTCTCACAAGGGGTCTGAGGATCTCATCTCGGTACCTAATGGCAGTCAGGCTATCTCTGGCGAGCACATGGAGGGCTGTGCGGCCCCCCAAAGAAATGCCACTCCACACCATGACCGACCCACCGCCAAACCGGTCATGCTGGAGGATATTGCAGGCAGCAGAACGTTCTCCACGGCGTCTCCAGAATGTCACGTGCTCAGTGTGAACCTGCTTTCATCTGTGAAGAGCACAGGGCGCCAGTGGCGAATTTACCAATCTTGGTGTTTGGCAAATGCCAAATGTCCTGAACGGTGTTGGGCTGTAAGCACAACCCCCACCTGTGGACGTTGGGCCCTCATACCACCCTCACGGAGTGTTTCTGACCGTTTGAGCAGACACATGCACATTTGTGGCCTGCTGGAGGTCATTTTGCAGGGCTCTGGCAGTGCTCCTCCTGATCCTTCTTGCACAAAGGCGGAGGTAGCGGTCCTGCTGCTGGGTTGTTGCCCTCCTACGGCCTCCTCCACGTCTCCTGGTGTACTGTTCTGTCTCCTGGTAGCGCCTCCATGCTCTGGACACTACGCTGACAGACACAGCAAACCTTCTTGCCACAGCTCGCATTGATGTGCCATCCTGGATGAGCTGCACTACCTGAGCCACTTGTGTGGGTTGTAGACTCCGTCTCATGCTACCACCAGAGTGAAAGCACTGCCAGCATTCAAAAGTGACCAAAACATCAGCCAGGAAGCATAGGAACTGAGAAGTGGTCTGTGGTTATCACCTGCAGAACCACTCCTTTATTGGGGGTGTCTTGCTAATTGCCTATAATTTCCACCTGTTGTCTATTCCATTTGCACGACAGCATGTGAAATGTATTGTCAATCAGTGTTGCTTCCTAAGTGGACAGTTTGATTTCACAGAAGTGTGATTGACTTGGAGTTACATTGTGTTGCTTAAGTGTTCCCTTTATTTTTTTTTAGCAGTGTATATGACACACACACACACACACACACACCTCCCTGGATATATGAATATTGGTTAGTGCCAAGGTATCTTAAAGGGGCACACACACATATGGAATTTTCAGAAGTTTTTCTTTTCTGATGTTTAATTGAACACATATGAATTATTTTGAGGGTTTGAATGACCTCTGTCCTGACTTTCTAGTGTGGTTTGATCACCCTCCCTGGAATGCCAGGAGACATTGGATGATGATTTTGTAACAGAATTCTTCCTGGGAAGGAGAGGTGGACCAAAACGCAGCGTGGTTGAAGTAGTTCTTTAATAAGCGAAACTATACATGAACAAACTACAAAACAATAAACCTGAAAACCTGAAAACAGTCCCGTGTGGCACAAACACTGACACAGGAGACAACCACCCACAAAATACCACAAAGAATATGGCTGCCTAAATATGGTTCCCAATCAGAGACAACGATGAACACCTGCCTCTGATTGAGAACCACTCTAGGCAACCATAGACTTTCCTAGACAACTACACTGAACACAACCCCATAAATCTAATAGACCCCTGGACAAGACGAAAACAATAAATCACCCATGTCACACCTGGCCTAACCAAAATAATAAAGAAAACACAGAATACTAAGGCCAGGGCGTGACAGATTTAAAGATCATATTTAATACCGATTTGAAGGTCATTTATAATACTGATAATTATGGAGAAGTTTTATAACTAATAGGACCACGAGAAGGATAGACCTGTCTCTAGTCTATTTATACTATGAAGTTATGGGTACAGATGTGTTTTTAGTTATTAAGGGTAGTAATTCGAATTTGATTTGCAGTGTTGTTGATTTTACACATTAGTCACTATGGTGAGTTGTGTCAAAATGGGGGAATTACAATTTTCTTTAGGTTTTGGATTGAAGTTTACACACCTTGAGTGATGTATGAAGGAGTGTATTGTTGCGTTGTTTGTGCTGTTTTGCTTTGATAAATCTCACCAGATTGGGTCTGTTGGATGATTGGGATCATTTCCTGATCCTATGACTCTGCGACGAGGTTGACAGTGTGATTTGGGGAGTATAAGCTAAATTGAAACATTGTTTCAACAGAATGTGATGTAATTATTTTTATTTGACATGTGCTTTAGGGATTTGCATTAAGAATAATGGTAGTAGTAATAATGTGTCATACAGTAGATCATTTGTTTGGATTTCTTGAACGCTTGTCTGTATTTCCTGAATCAGAAATGAACTGAAGTTCTGATCTGTCGTCTCTCTCTCTCGTCTCTCTTACTACTGATAGTGTCTTGATGCATAAGCAGGGACAATTTAACCAAATGGTGTGGACCTCAAAATCCCCACTAAACCGGCTGAAGAAATGGCGTTCAATACAGTCCTGTCCTGCACCACTTCTATCGAGAGACCTGAGTCTGAACCAGTAACCGGTGTACAGCATCCAGTTGAAGTCATCAACTGCCTTTTCTGTCAAGAGTGCAAAAGAAGTCCAAGTGGAGTGAACAGGGAGAGAGATCCTTTCCAAAACTTTTCTCATATTGCTGGTACACTGGTTGGCAAATGAACAAGACATAATAGGAGTTGTGGTGGGGTTCAGCTGAGACATTGAAATTGGGACATTATCATAGACCATCCACTTTGAACTGTGAAGCTATCTGAAGAAGAAAAATGAAGAAATGCCAGAAGATTGAGGGAGGGGGTTGGTCAACTGTGCCCGTAATTGATTTGGGGTATCAGGTTGATGGGGGAGGTCTACACTGCTAAATTTATAGTGATTTGGGCTAAGAATGCATTGATATACTGATCTGTAATTATAACCCTGATGAGGAACTTAATACTCTAATTATGACATTAATATATTGTATGGTTAATATGGATGTACATTCTGCCAGTGTTGATATATGTTAAATTGAGGGTTTTAATTTTGAGTGATAGAACCAATGTGAATCCCTGAGCATTCTAAATTTTGGTTGGATAATTAATTGGGTTATAATTAAGATTTGGAAACTGAATGATTTCCATGACCTATTCCCTATTCCTGACTACATCCCTGATGAGGACCCCAATTCTGAGCATCAGGACCCAGATGTGGAGCTCATGTTGCTATTGAGTGTACAAAGTGCCCAGAGAGGGGTGTCTATCACTGGTGTAGGAAGGGTTCATTCTAAATGGGGTGGACATTTTCATCATGCTGACCCCTACCTTTGTGTATGGTGACAGTGTGATGACTGTCCTATTCGCAGTAATGAAGCTTGGGTGGGATTTTATTTTTTGTGTTTCATTTTCTGTTCCAGATTGACAGTGTTTAGGTCTAAAACTCAGCAACCAAAATAAAGGTTGTTTTACCATGGATGAAATGTCAGGCACCAGAAATATGTACTTTGTTTGTTTACATCTATGCTTAACAATAATTATGTGATGCTTGAACCCTTAGATTTTTCTAGAAGAAGCTTAGATTCTTCAAAAAGGGAATGTGAGGGAAAAATGATGTATTCACGTTATTTGTTGGATATGTAACAGTTATTTACAACAAACTGTAAGATATTTCTGTCCTGCTAACGCTGTATTTTATGGTCTCCACTCTAGCACCCTGCAGCTAATCTGGGTGTATGGTTTTACTAGTGATAGCTAGAGCTGACAATTGATTGATATCTTAGTGACAAAAACCAACAGCCACATTCCACTCTATGATTAGTGGTGCATGTGAGACATATGTCTCCGGTCTGATTAAGCCTACATTCCATTCTATGATTAGTGGTGCATGTGAGACATATGTCTCCGGTCTGATTAAGCCTACATTCCATTCTATGATTAGTGGTGCATGTGAGACATATGTCTCCGGTCTGATTAAGCCTACATTCCACTCTATGATTAGTGGTGCATGTGACACATATGTCTCCGGTCTGATTAAGCCTACATTCCATTCTATGATTAGTGGTGCATGTGAGACATATGTCTCCAGTCTGATTAAGCCTACATTCCATTCTATGATTAGTGGTGCATGTGACACATATGTCTCCGGTCTGATTAAGCCTACATTCCATTCTATGATTAGTGGTGCACGTGAGACATGTCTCCGGTCTGATTAAGCCTACATTCCATTCTATGATTAGTGGTGCATGTGAGACATATGTCTCCGGTCTGATTAAGCCTACATTCCATTCTATGATTAGTGGTGCATGTGAGACATATGTCTCCGGTCTGATTAAGCCTACATTCCATTCTATGATTAGTGGTGCATGTGAGACACATGTCTCCGGTCTGATTAAGCCTACATTCCATAGATATGGTGTATGTTTAGCCGGGACAGAGAAAGCTTGGAGAATCAAAACAAAGGCCTCAGTATTCCTAATTATCCTGGCATCTGGGAAACTAAGACAAGGTGGAGTTAAAATAACACCAGAGGCAGATAACCAGGAGATGAATATGGGAAGGGTGGAACCAAGCATTCTGGTTATTAGCTATATAAACTGTGCAGTCTGTAAAGAGAAGGCTCTCAACCTAACAGTCAGTCAAGACTGTTGGACTGACGGTTTCATTATTGTAATAATTAATCAATATTAAATAAGGATGATTGTTTGAAGAAATTACCTAGTCTCTCTAAGTACTGCATTTCCACGACATAAGACATGCATAAAAGCAACAGATACCATTGATAATAAGGGGACTCGAAAATCAAATCAAATGTATTTGTCACATACACATGGTTAGCAGATGTTAATGCGAGTGTAGCGAAATGCTTGTGCTTCTAGTTCCGACAATGCAGTAATAACCAACGAGTAATCTAACCCAACAATTCCAAAACTACTACCTTATACACACAAGTGTAAAGGGATAAAGAATATGTACATAAAGATTTATGAATGAGTGATGGTACAGAACGGCATAGGCAAGATGCAGTAGATGGTATCGAGTAATGTAGGGTATGTAAACAAAGTGGCATAGTTTAAAGTGGCTAGTGATACATGTATTACATAAAGATGCAGTAGATGATATAGAGTACAGTATATACATATACATATGAGATGAGTAATGTAGGGTATGTAAACATTATATTAAGTAGCATTGTTTAAAGTGACTAGTGATATATTTTACATCAATTCCCATCAATTCCCATTAGAATTCCTCACAATCAAATGTCGACCGCATTATCTACCAAGGGAATTCTCTTTGATTATAATCACAGCCGTATATATTCCCCCCCAAGCAGACACATCGATGGCCCTGAACAAACTTTATTTGACTCTTTGCAAACTGGAAACCACATATCCTGAGGCTGCATTCATTGTAGCTGGGGATTTTAACAAGGCTAATCTGAAAACAAGACTCCCTAAATTGTATCAGCATATCGATTGCGGAACCAGGGCTGGTAAAACCTTGGATCATTGCTATTCTAACTTCCGCGACGCATATAAGGCCCTCCCCTGCCCTCCTTTCGGAAAAGCTGACCACGACTCCATTTTGTTGCTCCCTGCCTACAGACAGAAACTAAAACAAGAAGCTCCCGTGCTCAGGTCTGTTCGACGCTGGTCCGACCAATCTGATTCCACGCTTCAAGACTGCTTCGATCACGTGGATTAGGATATGTTCCACATTGCTTCCAACAACAACATTGACGAATACGCTGATTCGGTGAGCAAGTTCATT
Source organism: Oncorhynchus mykiss (assembly GCF_057628025.1). Lineage (NCBI taxonomy): Eukaryota > Metazoa > Chordata > Actinopteri > Salmoniformes > Salmonidae > Oncorhynchus > Oncorhynchus mykiss. The sequence continues at coordinate 59,963,966 of NC_143040.1, forward strand.
AGAAAGTGCATTGACGATGTCGTTCCCATAGCAACGATTAAAACATTCCCAAACCAGAAACCGTGGATTGATGGCAGCATTCGCGTGAAACTGAAAGCGCAAACCACTGCTTTTAACCAGGGCAAGGTGACCGGAAACATAACCAAATACAAACAGTGTAGCTATTCCCTCCGCAAGGCAATCAAACAAGCTAAGCGTCAGTATAGAGACAAAGTAGAAGCGTCTTATATGGTGAGCTACTGAGTGGCTAGGACAGGCAAGCCCCATACTATTGTGGAGGAGTTAATTATTCCTGCTGCCGCAGATATGGCTGGGACAATGCTGTGGGAAAAGGACAAAAAAAACTATACAGACAATGCCTTTATCAAACAACACTGTTTCGCAACGCACCACAACAGGATAGGATATTTTTAAAGTACTGGACAGCTTGTGACATCAAATGGACTTTGGTGGTCAAGATGTGTTGGTATCTGTACTGATGGCGCAAAAACCATGACAGGGAGACATAGTGGAGTGGTAACACACGTGCAAGCAGTTTCTTCCGACAGTACTTGGGTACACTGCAGCATCCACCGAGAGGCTCTTGCTGCTAAGGGAATGCCTGACAGCTTGAAATATGTTTTGGACACTACAGTGATAAAACAAGGCCCCTGAATTCTCGTGTATTTTCTGCACTAAGCAATGATACGGGCGGCGACCACGTAACACTTTTACAACATACAGAAGTGTGCTGGTTATCGAGGGGCAAAGTATTGAGAAGTGTTTTTGAATTGAGAGACGAGCTTCAAGTTTTCTTCACTGACCATCATTTTCACCATCATTTTCACATTTTTCTGACCGCTTGCATGATAACAAGTTTTTCACACGACTGGCCTACCTGGGTGATGTTTTTTCTCACCTGAATCTAGGAGTACAGGGACTCTCCGCAACTATATTCAATGTGCGGGACAAATTTGAGACTATGATTAAGAAGTTAGAGCTCTTCTCTGTCTGCATTAACAAAGACAACACACAGGTCTTTCCATCATTGTATGATTTTTTTGTGTGCAAATGAACTCAAGCTTACAGACAATGTCAAATGTGATATAGCGAAGCACCTGAGTGAGTTTGGTGTATAATTACGCAGGTACTTTCCCGAAACGGATGACACAAACAACTGGATTCGTTATCCCTTTCATGCCCTGCCTCCAGTCCACTTACCGATATCTGAACAAGAGAGCCTTAACGAAATTGCAACAAGCGGTTCTGTGAAAACTGAATTTAATCAGAAGCAACTTCCAGATTTCCGGATTGGGCTGCACTCAGAGTATCCTGCCTTGGCAAATTGCGCTGTTAAGACACTGATGCCCTTTGCAACCACAACCCTATATGAGAGTGGATTCTCGGCCCTCACTAGCATGAAAACTAAATACAAGCACAGACTGTGTGTGTGAAATGATTTAAGACTGAGACTCTCTCCAATACAACCCAACATTACAGAGTTATGAGCATCCTTTCAAGCACACCCTTCTCATTAACCTATAGTGAGTTATTCACCATTTTCAATGAACAAATAAGGTTTTATATGTAAGATGATTAAATAAAGAGCAAAATTATTGATTATTGTTATATTATTATTTGTGCCCAAAAATAGCTCTTTGTCACTTCCCAGGAGCCAGGTTGTGACAAAAACTCTCATTCTTATGTTTAATAAATGTATCGTATAGTGTGTGTGCGGCAGGCTTACAATGATGGCAAAAAAACTACATTTGAGAGTGTGCTGACCCTGGCGCTAGAGGGGGTGCACAGCTGGAGGTTGAATATCTGACGGGGGTACGGGACTATAAAACGTTTGGGAACCACTGCCCTAGAGCACACACCATCAGTGCCACAGGTAACTTCCACAAAGCTGTGAACGATCTGAGAGGCAAGACAAGAAGGGCCTTCTATAAAATTTGACATAACAATTAGGATCTGGCAAAAAAATTATTGAATCCATTATATAACCCATTGCCCTTTGTGGTTGTGAGGTCTGGGGGCTGCTCACCAACCATTAATTCAAAAAACAGGACAAACACAAATTGAGACTGCATGCAGAATTCTGCAAAAATAATCTCAGTGTACAACGTAGAACACCAAAATGTGCATGCAGAGCAGAATCAGGCCGATACCCGCTAATTATCAATATCCAGAAAAGAGACGTTAAATTCTACAACCACCTAAAAGGAAGCGATTCCAAAACCTTCCATAACAAAGCCATCACCTACAGAGAGATGAGTCCCCATATTAGAGAGACATACAGTGCCTTGCGAAAGTATTCGGCCCCCTTGAACTTTGCAACCTTTTGCCACATTTCAGGCTTCAAACATAAAGATATAAAACTGTATTTTTTTGTGAAGAATCAACAACAAGTGGGACACAATCATGAAGTGGAATGACATTTATGGGATATTTCAAACTTTTTTAACAAATCAAAAACTGAAAAATTGGGCGTGCAAAATTATTCAGCCCCCTTAAGTTAATACTTTGTAGTGCCACCTTTTGCTGCGATTACAGCTGTAAGTCACTTGGGGTATGTCTCTATCAGTTTTGCACATCGAGAGACTGAAATTTTTCCCATTCCTCCTTGCAAAACAGCTCGAGCTCAGTGAGGTTGGATGGAGAGCATTTGTGAACAGCAGTTTTCAGTTCTTTCCACAGATTCTCGATTGGATTCAGGTCTGGACTTTGACTTGGCCATTCTAACACCTGGATATGTTTATTTTTTAACCATTCCATTGTAGATTTTGCTTTATGTTTTGGATCATTGTCTTGTTGGAAGACAAATCTCAGTCTCAGTCTCAGGTCTTTTGCAGACTCCATCAGGTTTTCTTCCAGAATGGTCCTGTATTTGGCTCCATCCATCTTCCCATCAATTTTAACCATCTTCCCTGTCCCTGCTGAAGAAAAGCAGGCCCAAACCATGATGCTGCCACCACCATGTTTGACAGTGGGGATGGTGTGTTCAGCTGTGTTGCTTTTACGCCAAACATAACGTTTTGCATTGTTGCCAAACAGTTCAATTTTGGTTTCATCTGACCAGAGCACCTTCTTCCACATGTTTGGTGTGTCTCCCAGGTGGCTTGTGGCAAACTTTAAACAACACTTTTTATGGATATCTTTAAGAAATGGCTTTCTTCTTGCCACTCTTCCATAAAGGCCAGATTTGTGCAATATACGACTGATTGTTGTCCTATGGACAGAGTCTCCCACCTCAGCTGTAGATCTCTGCAGTTCATCCAGAGTGATCATGGGCCTCTTGGCTGCATCTCTGATCAGTCTTCTCCTTGTATGAGCTGAAAGTTTAGAGGGACGGCCAGGTCTTGGTAGATTTGCAGTGGTCTGATACTCCTTCCATTTCAATATTATCGCTTGCACAGTGCTCCTTGGGATGTTTAAAGCTTGGGAAATCTTTTTGTATCCAAATCCGGCTTTAAACTTCTTCACAACAGTATCTCGGACCTGCCTGGTGTGTTCCTTGTTCTTCATGATGCTCTCTGCGCTTTTAACGGACCTCTGAGACTATCACAGTGCAGGTGCATTTATACGGAGACTTGATTACACACAGGTGGATTGTATTTATCATCATTAGTCATTTAGGTCAACATTGGATCATTCAGAGATCCTCACTGAACTTCTGGAGAGAGTTTGCTGCACTGAAAGTAAAGGGGCTGAATAATTTTGCACGCCCAATTTTTCAGTTTTTGATTTGTTAAAAAAGTTTGAAATGTCCAATAAATGTCGTTCCACTTCATGATTGTGTCCCACTTGTTGTTGATTCTTCACAAAAAAATACAGTTTTATATCTTTATGTTTGAAGCCTGAAATGTGGCAAAAGGTTGCAAAGTTCAAGGGGGCCGAATACTTTCGCAAGGCACTGTATTTCCCTATTTCCCTACTTCCATATCTATTGGGTGAAATACCACACTGTGACATCACAGCAGCAAGATTTGTGACCTGTTGCCACAAGAAAAGGGCAACCAGTGATGAACAAACAGCATTGTAAATACAACCCATATTTATGTTTCTTTATTTTCCCTTTTGTACTTTAACTATTTGCACATAATATGACATTTGAAATGTATTTATTCTTTTGAAACGTTTGTGTAATGCTTACTGTTAATTTTTATTGTTTATTTCACTTTTGTTTATTATCCACATCACTTTCTTTGGCAATGTAAACACTTGTTACCCATGTCAATAAAGACCTTAATTGACAGAAAGACAGAGAGGTGGGGTACAATGCATACGGTACAACTGATGAGACAGAGAGGTGGGGTACAATGCATACGGTACAATTGATGAGACCCTTTAGCACGTCTCTCTCTCTCTCTCTCTCTCTCTCTCTCTCTCTCTCTCTCTCTCTCTCTCTCTCTCTCTCTCTCTCTCTCTCTCTCTCTCTCTCTCTCTCTCTCTCTCTCTCTCTCTCTCTCTCTCTCTCTCTCTCTCTCTCGCTCTCTCTCGCTCTCTCTCACACACACACACCGCTGCAGGTCACCACATGAATTATTCATACAGACATTAAGATGCTGTCTCTTTCCTCTCTCTCATCCCACCTTCTTCTCAAGGTATTGAGGGTAATATCATCTGAATAGAGAGGTGCTTAAAAGCATCCCCCTCCCACGTGCTTTATTTCCAGACAAGAACCTAATCTCCACAAACATCTCTAACATGTAAAAGGGTCGCAAAATTCCGGTAACTTTCCTAAAATCCCCAGATTTTCCAAAAATTCAGTTTGGAATATTCCTGGAATAAGCAGGAATTTTGAGAATCCTCCAACCGGTGTTAGGGTATAGGTTAGGTAGTTTAGACAACACACTACAGCTCACTACCACTTCAACCCTCCATTGCCCCAGGGTGCAGCAGCAACCGTGTCCAGGTGCTGAGCCTGGTTGATAAGCACATCAGGTACTGCCAATTAAAGGGTCTACACACTCTACGGAGACAGTAGATTTTGCCACAAAAATGGCGGCTCCTTGTAATACGCTCCAGCATTCAATGTACTTCTGTGCTCCCTGAAAATTGAGACGCGCTGTATCATTCCTTGCAGAGCCATGGGGCCAGTGATCTGATCTATAGGCCATGCATCAAAGTAGCATTGGTAACCAAATATAATCTCAGCGACTGTACAAACAATAAACCAAACAACATTGTAGCCTTATTAGAATACCCCCCAAAAGGTACTTTGTTGAGAAGTAATAACTACTGCTACACAGTAAAAACAACTGGTAGCCATGAGCCTTTTCTCCGTGATGTGAAGACATTCTATTTTTATTTATAAATGGTATTATTTCACTTGGGGGAGGTGTGGGTAGATAAAAGGCTAGTTTGCTTGCTGTTTTTAGCGAGCTAGCTAGCCAGCTGCTAGCGGAGTAACCTACAGCCTACTGGCAGGCACAAAATGAGGTAATGTAAATTAAACCTAAGCTTTCATTACATGTAGGCCTGGCTATTTTTTAAATATGCAGTTGGTTTTCTTTCAAATTAGCTCACAGTGGTGATGTTTTCAACGTGATTCATCTTTGCCTACCTAAAAGGGGAAGACAACAACAGAAGCATCTCTGCTATCACCCCCTTGTGAACATTGCTATTTGGGAGTCTGGAAATGCATGGACTGGCAAGGTATCATGTTACCAAAAGGTGTTGCAAGCCGTGAGGCTACTGGTTCGTAAAGCCTTTCTTTAGATTTTTAATCTTTAGTTGAGGCATGCCTGTTTGTAGTTTTCCTTTTTGTATATATTTGTTTTCATCGCCATCTTGGACTGGCCGACCAAGAGGTAATGACGGAGCTGGCCCTGAACTTGGTAAGTTGCTATCTCCTGGGCACATGTGCATCGAACACGGTCCTCAATTGCTCATTTCTCACATAAATGTACACATTCATTTAGGTTACAGACCATTAAACTAGGCCTAGAAGCCCTAGACAAAGTGAGTGCAAGATTATCTGTGGGCTGGTAACACTGGAGTTTCTGGAAAACCTGGGAATTCTGGGAAAGATAAAATAATTCTGCAACCTTAAACATGTTAACATGCATTGTTGCACACAGAAACTCCACACAGCTAAACCAGGGAGGGGGCCAACTATAGTACAGTAGGGTCTGAAATCCCATTCTCCTAAACACAGGAAGGGGGCCAACTATAGTACAGTAGGGTCTGAAATCCCATTCTCCTAAACCAGGGAGGGGCAGTTTTGATGGGGGTAGGGGCCACAAAAAAATTGGAACTCATAATGAGGGGCCGCAGAGAAATGTTTTTAATATGATATCTGAGCGAGAGTATCTAACAAAATCAATGAGGGCCCATGATTACTACACGTTTAGATAGCTGGCTGCTAGACTAACTTATCAATCTACATTTGTTTTACCTGACATGGGCTAATTGAGTGACTGTCAGTGACTGACAACAAAATACATGTTTTTAAATTGCACTTGCGTATTCTACTGACTACACTGCTCGCGTCTCGTGCGCGAGCATTGCAAAATACATTTAGAAATCTATATTATTCAATTATTGCACCCACACTGCTTGTGCGCACCAACGAGCGTCTGCGTTGCCAAGGGCTAAAATAGAAGTCAGTTCTATTTGTGACGCAGATCACGCTGCAAGTCTTGCCTCTCCCATCTCCTCATTGGTTTATAGAAGCAGGTACCCACGTGCCATCTTCTCATTGGGTATACCCACGTGGGTGACTGAAAGACGAACGAGGTCGGTGGCGGTAATGCACCTAATTTATGAAAGTTGCCAATCGCAATATAAAGTCAAGAGAAGAAAAAGCCTGGAAGGATGAGAGATGACTAGAAACGATTCGGTTGACCGTTTTATGTGTGGATTAATTGTCAGAGTAGAGGACCTTGTGCATTTCAGGTAAAATAACAACTCACTGTTTATATCCCAGGATAAATTAGGTAGCAACAGCAAGCTAGCTAAATAGGACAAATTAGCTAGCAAGTGCAAGCTAGCTAGCTAAATTGCCATAAATGTTTAATGCTTTTCGACCTGTCCCCAAATTAATATAATTGGTTCAGAGTTTGTTTTGATATTTTAACCTGCGTGTTGTGATTGCGTTTGGTGTGGAGGGACAAAATACATTTATAAACAATGGCGCACGAAGGCGCACAACCGGGTTGGGTTCCGTGTAACTCTAACTCTGACTGAGTTCCTATTTTTTTTGTTACATTATTTGAGAAATTGAGAGAGAGAGAGAGAGAGAGACAGAGAGAGAGAGACAGAGAGAGAGAGAGAGAGACAGAGAGAGAGAGAGGGACAGAGAGAGAGAAAGAGACAGAAAGAGAGAGAGACAGAGAGAGAGAGGGAGAGAGAGAGAGAGAGAGAGAGAGAGAGAGAGAGAGAGAGAGAGCGATAGAAGTGGGAGGAGGGTGTGGGTTGGGATGCCTCTGAAGAAATTAGCAATGATGAGATTTGAGCGTGTATAATTCTCCTTCCCTCTTCACTGTAACCTGCCCTTAATTACAGAAGCTTATTCCACTCAGATAGAGAGGGAGAGATAGAGAGAGAAGAGAGGGAGCGAGAGGAGGGGGAGACTGACATTACTGTCTTCTTTATAATGATATAATTAGTCATTAATTAGTCATAAGAGTGGAGGGTGTTTAATGACGAGATGTATACAGGACTATAACAAGATGACTGTGCCTCTGGAGAGACAGGAAACACTAAAGCCTGGCAAAGAGAAGAGGAGAGAAAAGAAAAGCTCAACACAGATTGAGTGCTTGTAGTGGCCCGAATACATTAGAAGCCTGAATTAAGTTTCCCTGACAGCCGACAATGCACTGCTGTCTATCTCAGTGGTTCCAAACCTTTTTCAGTTCCTGTACCACCAACTGAATTTTCCCCTGAAGTACCCCTCATTTGCATTTTACCAGTAAGCCTACGGTCTCATGAGTCTTGGATAGGGCAAGTACCCTCAGGGGTCCTAGTATCCCTGGTTGGGAACCACTGGTCTAACTCACACTAGGCATACAGGGTGTGTGTGTCGGTGTGTGTGGACATGACCTGTGCTAATGTTGCCTAATTCAGAGTGGTTAATAACACACTAATATGGCACAGGCATCTGAAGGGACAGGAAGCCAGGGGTCCTTAGCTTCAACCCCTGACCTCTAGCCCTGCCAGAGACAGCCACATGAAACTGTCATGGCAGTCTGGTCATTTTCTGATCAGGGGACATCATTCAAACACACACACAGGCACACACAGGCACACACAGGCACACACAGGCACACACAGGCACACACACACACACACACACACACACACACACACACACACACACACACACACACACACACACACACACCCTTATCAGAGAAAGGCTGTCCCTTCAATCATCAACTGTGTGATGGTGGAATTATTGAATAATTATGGCAATGTGAATAAAGTTCCTAATAACAGCCTGTGTAGATGATGTGTCAGGACCACTGTTAACTTGTGACTGTGACCTCAGGCCTTAGTGACTGTATTTCCATTAGACATTCACTCTCTTTGTTTCACTCTCATGGTTTTAATGTAGCTTTATTTCTGTGATTAAAATACTAAACATGTCCCCCAGGTGTGTATATCTCCAAAGCCCCGGGCCTGTATCAGCACTCCTACTCTGAGACGCTTCGTGAAAACCTGACCAGACCTGACCCCACCAATATAAATCAATGATTATAACTGCATAACAGTTCATAACAAGCTTAAATAGTCTCTATGTCTCTCACCTTCCACTGATGGTGATCTCATTGACACCATAGTAGCGGTGGCGTTGGGGCACCCCTGTATTTTGCGTGTGGTACTGTCCACTCAGGTGGATCCTGACCCGGGTGGCCTGAACCATCTGCTGCAGGGCAGGGGTGTTATAGAAGTCGTTGTAGCCTGGACGCAGGTTGGGCTCTGGAGTCAACATACTGAAGGTGATGTTACCTTGGGAGTATGGGACATCACTGAAACATAGAGGACAAAGTCAACAACAGTGTGAGTGTGTGTGTGTGTGTGTGTGTGTGTGTGTGTGTGTGTGTGTGTGTGTGTGTGTGTGTGTGTGTGTGTGTGTGTGTTGAGAGATTGGTGCTTTTGGACGTCGGTTCGGTTTCGGTTCGATTATTAAAAACTAATCACGTTTTCGATTTTGGTTCTGATTATTTGGGTTGAATAATGTAACAACACAGAATAAAACAATTTCTAAAAGTCCCATAATAGTAGTGACTGTCCATTACTGATTATCACTCATTAACCATCATTTATTCACATTACTTTACTTCAATCACATATTTCAGTTGATGCCATATATTACATTTGTTTTATTTGAGGACTTCATTATTTCATTCCAAGTCTTCAACTCATCTCTATAGAGCTAGGCTGTCTCAGAATCGTGCACTCTTCTATCTCTTCTGTAGCAGGCATAAAAGTAACAGACTGGACAAGTAGATGCGCTCTTCAGGCTGGATCTGATTTATCTCTAGAGAAACAGTGCAATGTGCACATTGAGCTCACAGAAGAAAAAAAAATAAAAATCATTTAACCAACTTAGTTGTCAAATAGTTGTTTTCAGTTAACCACTCCCTTCTGTCACCTAGCTTACCCATTCTCTCTTCCCTTCTGTCACCTAGCTTACCCAGTCTCTCTTCCCTTCTGTCACCTAGCTTACCCAGTCTCTCTTCCCTTCTGTCACCTAGCTTACCCAGTCTCTCTTCCCTTCTGTCACCTAGCTTACCCAGTCTCTCTTCCCTTCTGTCACCTAGCTTACCCAGTCTCTCTTCCCTTCTGTTATCTAGCTTACACAGTCTCTCTTCCCCTCTGTTATCTAGCTTACCCAGTCTCTCTTCCCTTCTGTCACCTAGCTTACCCAGTCTCTCTTCCCTTCTGTCACCTAGCTTACCCAGTCTCTCTTCCCTTCTGTCACCTAGCTTACCCAGTCTCTCTTCCCTTCTGTCACCTAGCTTAACCAGTCTCTCTTCCCTTCTGTCATCTAGCTTACCCAGTCTCTCTTCCCTTCTGTCACCTAGCTTACCCAGTCTCTCTTCCCTTCTGTTATCTAGCTTACCCAGTCTCTCTTCCCTTCTGTCACCTAGCTTACCCAGTCTCTCTTCCCTTCTGTCACCTAGCTTACCCAGTCTCTCTTCCCTTCTGTCACCTAGATTACCCAGTCTCTCTTCCCTTCTGTCACCTAGGTGCACCTGTCCCCCTGTTTTGAGTGTTTAAATATTGAGCCACTTGGTGCTAAGCATCTGCTCTAAACACAATCACCTGAAGACCCCCTCTAGACACACACACAAAATCGCACACACAAAAAGTGTGATGCAGAGACCAAAGGCTTTCAAAGCCCTCAAAGCTATCTCTGAATAACCCCCAGTAATGGATATCTCTGAATAACCCCCAGTAATGGATATCTCTGATAAACCCTCAGTAATGGATATTTCTGATAAACCCTCAGTAATGACCATCTCTGATAAAACCTCAGTAATGACTATCTCTGATAAACCCTCAGTAACGGCTATCTCTGATAAAACCTCAGTAATGACCATCTCTAATAAACCCTCAGTAATGACCATCTCTGATAAAACCTCAGTAATGACTATCTCTGATAAACCCTCAGTAATGGATATCTCTGATAAACCCTCAGTAATGGATATCTCTGATAAACCCTCAGTAATGGATATTTCTGATAAACCGTTAGTAAAAACTATCTCTGATAAACCCTCAGTAATCGATCTCTGATAAACCCTCAGTAATGGATATCTCTGATAAACCCTCAGTAATAGATATCTCTGGTAAACCCTCAGTAATGGATATCTCTGATAAACCCTCAGTAATCGATCTCTGATAAACCCTCAGTAATGGATATCTCCGATAAACTCTCAGTAATGACTATCTCTGATAAACCCTCAGTAACGGCTATCTCTGATAAACCCTCAGTAATGACCATCTCTGATAAAACCTCAGTAATGACTATCTCTGATAAACCCTCAGTAACGGCTATCTCTGATAAACCCTCAGTAATGACTATCTCTGATAAACCCTAAGTAATGACCATCTCTGATAAACCCTCAGTAATGACTATCTCTGATAAACCCTCAGTAATGACCATCTCTGATAAACCCTCAGTAATGACTATCTCTGATAAACCCTCAGTAATGGATATCTCTGATAAACCCTCAGTAATGGATATCTCTGATAAACCCTCAGTAATGAATATCTCTGATAAACCCTCAGTAATGGATATTTCTGATAAACCCTCAGTAATGGATATCTCTGATAAACCCTCAGTAATGGATATTTCTGATAAACCGTTAGTAATAACTATCTCTGATAAACCCTCAGTAATCGATCTCTGATAAACCCTCAGTAATGGATATCTCTGATAAACCCTCAGTAATGGATATTTCTGATAAACCGTTAGTAATAACTATCTCTGATAAACCCTCAGTAATCGATCTCTGATAAATCCTCAGTAATGGATATCTCTGATAAACCCTCAGTAATAGATATCTCTGGTAAACCCTCAGTAATGACTATCTCTGATAAACCCTCAGTAATGGATATCTCTGATAAACCCTCAGCAATCTCTGATAAACTCTCAGTAATGACTATCTCTGATAATCCCTCAGTAATGGATATCTCTGATAAACCCTCAGCAATCTCTGATAAACTCTCAGTAATGACTATCTCTGATAAACCCTCAGTAATCGATCTCTGATAAATCCTCAGTAATGGATATCTCTGATAAACCCTCAGTAATGGATATCTCTTATAAACCCTCAGTAATGGCTATCTCTGATAAACCCTCAGTAATGACTATCTCTGATAAACCCTCAGTAATGACCATCTCTGATAAAACCTCAGTAATGACTATCTCTGATAAACCCTCAGTAATGGCTATCTCTGATAAACCCTCAGTAATGACTATCTCTGATAAACCCTCAGTAATGACCATCTTTGATAAAACCTCAGTAATGACTATCTCTGATAAACCCTCAGTAACGGCTATCTCTGATAAACCCTCAGTAATGACCATCTCTGATAAACCCTCAGTAATGGATATCTCTGATAAACCGTTAGTAATAACTATCTCTGATAAACTCTCAGTAATGACTATCTCTGATAAACCCTCAGTAATCGATCTCTGATAAACCCTCAGTAATGGATATCTCTTATAAACCCTCAGTAATGGATATCTCTGATAAACTCTCAGTAATGACTATCTCTGATAAACCCTCAGCAATCTCTGATGAACTCTCAGTAATGACTATCTCTGATAATCCCTCAGTAACGGCTATCTCTTATAAACCCTCAGTAATGGCTATCTCTGATAAACCCTAAGTAATGACCATCTCTGATAAACTCTCAGTAATGACCATCTCTGATAAACCCTCAGTAATGACTATCTCTGATAAACCCTCAGTAATGACCATCTCTGATAAAACCTCAGTAATGACTATCTCTGATAAACCGTTAGTAATAACTATCTCTGATAAACTCTCAGTAATGACTATCTCTGATAAACCCTCAGTAATCGATCTCTGATAAACCCTCAGTAATGGATATCTCTTATAAACCCTCAGTAATGGATATCTCTGATAAACTCTCAGTAATGACTATCTCTGATAAACCCTCAGCAATCTCTGATGAACTCTCAGTAATGACTATCTCTGATAATCCCTCAGTAACGGCTATCTCTTATAAACCCTCAGTAATGGCTATCTCTGATAAACCCTAAGTAATGACCATCTCTGATAAAACCTCAGTAATGACTATCTCTGATAAACCCTCAGTAATGACCATCTCTGATAAACCCTCAGTAATGACCATATCTGATAAACCCTCAGTAATGACCATCTCTGATAAACCCTCAGTAATGACCATCTCTGATAAACCCTCAGTAATGACCATATCTGATAAACCCTCAGTAATGACCATCTCTGATAAACCCTCAGTAACGACTATCTCTGATAAACCCTCAGTAACGGCTATCTCTGATAAACCCTCAGTAATGACCATCTCTGATAAACCCTCAGTAATGACTATCTCTGATAAACCCTCAGTAATGACTATCTCTGATAAACCCTCAGTAATGACTATCTCTGATAAACCCTCAGTAATGACTATCTCTGATAAACCCTCAGTAATGACTATCTCTGATAAACCCTAAGTAATGACCATCTCTGATAAACTCTCAGTAATGACTATCTCTGATAAACCCTCAGTAATGACTATCTCTGATAAACCCTCAGTAATGACTATCTCTGATAAACCCTCAGTAATGACTATCTCTGATAAACCCTTAGTAATGACTATCTCTGATAAACCCTCAGTAATGACTATCTCTGATAAACCCTCAGTAATGACTATCTCTGATAAACCCTCAGTAATGATCATCTCTCATAAACCCTCAGTAATGATCATCTCTCATAAACCCTCAGTAATGACCATCTCTGATAAAGATGTGGGCTTTGTGTTGAGCGGCTCCTTACCTGGGGAACTGTAGACAATTGACAGAGTCTGGTCTGAGCAGGGGTCCATTGTTCTGCAGACCAAACAGGCTGCAGTCTCTGGCCATGTACTGCCAGTCTAGCCATTCTGTTTCTACACTGCTACTGTTACTGCTGCTGCTGCTGTTACTGCATCTCCTCTGGATGTGCAAGGCCTCTGGCTGGGGACTGACCAACTGAAGGATCACATAGAACACCTACAAACAGACACGACACACAGCCATTAATGACACACGTCCACACTGTCGTTCCGAGGCTGAATAAGAACAACATTATAGGGTTCTTGCTGGTCTTGTTAGTTGCAGAGAGAGTCATAGACCAGGAAATAAACTATGGAAGATCTGAAAAAAGAATAATAATTGGGCCAACTTTAGAGCCGGACGCCATGTTGATACCTGTGAATATCCATTGACTTATTCATTATAGATGAACAATGTTTCAATGCTATGACTCAGAACATCAGTTATGAGACGAAAAGGTTATTCTAGTGAATTCAATCATTTAAGAAAGATTGGTAGCTAGCCAGCGCACAACATGGCTAATCATTTTTTTAAACAAATTCTTGTTCTCATTTCCTGTCGCAAGGCATTCTGATACTTCACTAGCGCTTTAGAGGCTGCTGCCCTATATACATAGACTTGAAATGACTGGCCACTTTAATAATGGAACACTAGTCACTTTAATAATGTTTACATATTTTGCATTACTCATCTCATATGTATATACTGTATTCTATTCTATTCTACTGTATTTTAGTCTACATATACTTAATTCCATTCCTTACTTTAGATATGTGTGTATTGATTGCATTGTGTGTATTGTTGTGAAATTGTTAGATATTACTTGTTAGATATTACTGCACTGTTGGAGCTAGAAACACAAGCATATCTCTACACCCGCAATAACATCTGCTAAAAGTGTACTTGACCAATAACATTTGATTTGATTTGATTACTTTTGAATAGTTCTCAATCACATGAACTGCAATGAAATACAATTAGCCTTGGATATGATATCTGTAGATAATCTCAATGAAAAAAGCCCCACCATCAAGCAGCTTAGGGAAGAGATCCTCCGGCTGCTAGCTCGGCTGCGAGAAAAGGATAACCTGCTTTCTAAGTGCACCAACCTTGCTGTAATCCAGGCAAACCCAATCTCAGTTTCAAATGCCTCCTACAGCAAAGTTGTCAATGAGTCGGGCGAAGTTGATCTGTCCCAATCCAACGGACAGATTTTAAGCTGAACTCTGCGGCCCATGGGAGATTGGACACTCGCAAAGACGTAGGAGATTGGGGAGGCATTTTGGCCACCCTTCATCTATCCGAGAAGATTCGATCCAGCAATCAAACAGGTTTACCCCGCTTGAGCCCTTGGAGGCAGCACGGATCCTGGGTGTACACCAACAGCCAGCGGCCGCCCAGTGGCACCCTCCCCCATCTAATTCCATCAAGAACACCATCATTGTGGGCAGCTTGATGGTGAGATATTTGGCCTGCCTACGATCTGTGGAGATACCAAGGTCCACTGTCACCCAGGAGTCCGTGTCCATGACATCAACTCCCTCCTGCCCACGGTTCTGGTCAACTACTCCAATATTGACACCATCATCACTCAAGTAAGTTTTAACGTCCTTCGTTTTAGGCAATCTGAGGAACTGACGGAGGACTACAAAAAAAATGTAACACCCACGCTAGCACGGGGAAGAAAATCATTATCTCTGGCCCTCTCCCGTGCTACCAAAGGGGTTCGGAATGTTTCAGACGACTCTTTGCCCTGAACGAGGTCCTGAAGAAACTTTGCAACAACAGGAATGTCTCTTTTTGTGACAACTTTGATTTGCTGTGGGAGCAACCAGCACTTTTTAAATGAAACGGATTCACCCTAACAGGAGGGATTCCAGGATTAGTTCCAGCAACATCACAGACTGTTTTAGATACTGACGGACAGTGTCTGGTAGTGCTCCAGTCCTCCCGGTCAGAACAAGCAACAGAGGACTTGGAAACCATATCAACTCCTGTAGAAATGGCATTTTGGTTATTGTGAGTAACCTAATTTATGTTTCTTTAACTCTGTCTTTAACATATTGACATAACATAAAACTGATCAGAAATACAGTGTTACATTGTTAATGTTGTAAATGACTATTGTAGCTGAAACTGTGTTTTTTTAATGAAATATCTACAACCATCACCCCTGTGTTCCAATGACACGTTGTGTTAGTTAATCCAAGTGTATAATTTTAAAATCCTAATTGATCATTAGAAAACACTTTTGCAGAGCTGACAACTGTTGTCCTGATTAAAGAAGCAATAAAACTGTCCTTCTTAAGACTAGTTGAGTATCTGGGGCATCAGCATTTGTCGGATTGATTACAGGCTCAAAATGGCCAGAAACAACAAACTTTCTTCTGAAACTCGTCAGTCTATTCTTGTTCTGAGAAATAAAGGCTATTCCATGTGAGAAATTGACATGAAACTGTAGATCTCGTACAACGCTGTGTACTACTCCCTTCACAGAACAGCGCAAACTGGCTCTAACCAGAATAGAAGAGGAGTGGGAGGCCCCGGTGCACAAATAATAATAAGAAGAACATTAAATTAAATATTTTGAGCTCTATGGACTTCATTCAACATGTTACTGGGCCCACCCATAACCATGGCCATCCTCTGGACCTGGTTATTACCAAGGGGCTTTCTATAGACATATCCTCTATTGTTGCTTTATCTGATCACCAATCTTGTTGCCCAAAGCACAGGGTGGAACTGAAAGCATTATTTAAGACACTATCTTACCTCTGAAGTTGCTACAGATTTTATTGAGTGTCGGAACAATACTCCACCACCTATTCTGCCTTACTCTTGTGATGATCTAGTTGATAACTTTAATAGCAAATTAAGGGCAACCATTGATGCCATAGCTCCAGAAAATATTAAAAAGGCCACATCCAAACAGAGAACCCCTTGGATGAGTTAGGAAACTAATCAATTAAAGATAAATTGCAGAAAGGCAGAGCAGAAGTGGAGAAAGTCAAAGTTGCAGGTCCATTATGATATTCTGAGAGAGCAACTTGGCATATATAACAAGGCAATTAGAAATGCCAGACGGGCTCATTTTTCTAACTTGATCACTATTAATCAGAATAAAAATTCCAGAGTGCTCTTCTCGACCACTGATGGCCTGATAAATCCTACCCCTGCAAACCTATGTGAACTTTCCTCCACATATAAATGTAATGAGTTTGCGGCATATTTCAGAGACAAGATTAGACCAACATTAGGCTGGGTATCAGTCAAGCAAGACCTGATGAGATGTTTGATGATATGTGCCCTAGCCTACCACGCAAAGGCACTATGGATTTATTTTCCCTGGTTGACACAGACATGCTCAGGAAAGTGATCTCAGGAAAGTGATATCACGACTTAAGCCTTCTACCTGCCTTCTGGATCCTATCCCCACCACATTCTTCAAAACAGTTTTTAATTGCATATCTGAAGAAATGCAAGCTATTGTTAATCACTCCCTGTCCACAGGAATTCTCCTCCCTGCACTAAAAACTGCTATGGTGAAACCCCTTCTGAACAAAAGTAATCTAGATTCTTCAGCTCTTAGCAATTTTCAACCAATTTCCAACCTTCCATTCTTAAGCAAAATTCTGGAGAAATTGGTTTTCAAACTTAATGATTTTGTAAGTGTCAACTGTATTTTGGAAAAATTCCAATCTGGTTTTCGTGCCCAGAACAGAGACAGCCTTAAATGATCTTAGAGCCAAACAGATGTCTGTCCTTGTACTCTTGGATTTAAGTACTGCATTCAACACTGTTGACCATGATGTCCTTCTGGACAGACTGGAGATGTGGGTTGGCCTCTCTGGTCCAGTTCTAAATTGGTTTCGGACTTATTAAACTGGTCAAGAGTTTTGTGTCACCCTTGGTGAACATAACTCAAAGACAATATATATCACGTGGCATTCCACAAGGTTTGCTTTTGGGTCCGGTACTGTTCAGTTTATATATGTTACCCGTTCGCAGCATTATCAGAAAGAATAGCATCGATTTGCACTGCTACGCAGATGATAAACAACTTTGCATTTCTGTGTCGCCAGAGGATTTTAGCTCCACGGATAAATGATTAGACTATAGTAGTGATTTAAATACTTGGACATCTCACATCTTCCTCTAGCTAAATCAAGACAAGGCCAAGGTACTTATTGTTGGAGCCAAAGCACAGAGAGAGAATATAACAAAACCTATTCCCCCTCAGGAGACTGAGAAGATTTGGCATGGATCCTCAGATCCTCAAAAGATTTTATAGCTGCACCATCGAGAGCATCCTGACGGGTTGCATCACTGCCTGGTATGGCAACTGCTCGGCCTCCACAGCAAGGCACTACAGAGGGTGGTGCATACGGCCCAGTACATCACTGGGGCCAAGCTTCCTGCCATTCAGAACCTCTATACCAGGCGGTGTCAGAGGAAGGCCCTAAAAATCATCAAAGACTCCAGCCACCCTAGTCATAGACTCTCTGCTACCGCACGGCAAGCGGTACCGGAGCACCGAGTCACACACACAGATGCATGCTTACTCACGCATGTGCACACACACAGATGCAAGCGCACACAGATGCAAGTACACACACTCTTCAGAGAGGAAATGGCAGTGTTTTATCTTGGGACTTGAGCTCGAAGCCGTGACAGAACAGCCCCAAATCCAACACACACACACACACACACACTACCCCCCTCCTTGTCCATCTCTCTCTCTGTAAAGAGTTTTGTTGTGTTTGACACAGAGGGAGATGGAGCCTCTGTCTCAGCTTTCCTCTGTCTGAAGATCACCTCACAAACACACACACTACAGGTTCAGGGAGACAGATAGCCTTCACAGATCTATGTAACACACAAACACAGCTCTACCTAACACTCAAACACAGCTCTACCTAACACTCAAGCACAGCTCTACCTAACACACAAACACAGATCTACCTAACACTCAAACAGCTCTACCTAACACTCAAACACAGCTCTACCCAACACTCAAACACAGCTCTACCCAACACTCAAACACAACTCTACCTAACACTCAAACACAGCTCTACCTAACACTCAAACACAGCTCTACCTAACACTCAAACACAGCTCTACCTAACACTCAAACACAGCTCTAATACTGACAGTTCTAGCTGTAACAACTATGTACAACTTTGGTAATCTGACTCAGTTGAATCTTGATTAGTATGTAGATATTTGGCCATCTGACTGCGTTTATTCTCGATTAGAATGTAGATATTTGGTCATCTGACTCAGTTTAATCTTGATTATTAGATATTTGTGCGTACTTCAACCACAGGCTAAATCCATTCTAACCAAACAGACACAGAAACAAAAACATATTTTCATACACACAGACAGACAGACATTACCTGATACTGCCCGTTGACTAGGTCTATGGTGATGGTCAGCCCTTGGTCCATGTCCTCAGATCCAGTTAGTATGTTGGACACCCAGGCTGTACCCATGTCCTGGTCATTGATATAGCTGACAGGGTGAGCGTCCATGTTGAGCCTCAACACACGGTTATTAGTGGTGTCCTCCACCGCGTTGGGAATACAGTACCTAGACAGAGATGGGTTATGTTGCTGTTGTTGTTAGAGGGATACTGTGACGTGATGTGGATTTAGTTGTGATGCGGCTGTTCTTGTAGCTGTATGTTGTATATATGTTGTGCTGCAAGTGAGAATTAGTTTTGTGTTCACATACTTGGTTAAATAGAAGCTTATATAGTTAATACATCTGTATATCAATCAATCAATTCATCAATATACAGTACCTCTCCACTAGGGGGTGTACTCTGGGGTGACTGGGGGGGCAACGGCACTCTGACTGAGCGTGGAGGGGGGGCAGGAAGCCTGAATACACCTTTACTATCTCTCTGGAGTGGGAGACAATGGATCAGGTTGTGAGCCAGATGCACTATGGTGTCAGGATCAGTCTCAAAAGATAATTCAGCAAAATAAAATGTTATGAACTGCTGTATTAATATATAAGCCATTAAGTAGACACTTTTATCCAAAGCTACTTACATGCATGAATACATTTTACATGTGGGTGGCCCCAGGAATCAAACCCACGAACCTTGCGGTGCAGGCGCCATGCTCTACCAACTAAGCCATATTATACACATGACATTAAAATCAAAAGGGAATCATATGAAACATCCCTACTTTTCTCCCTCCCTCCCTCCCTCCCTCCCTCTCACCTGTTCGTCAGTGTGTTGGGATAAAATCTGAAGTCCTGCATCCTGCCCATGAATTGATTTGACCCTGGTGAGAAAGAAGAGAGGGATGTGAATGGTGTGTCCTGAAAACAGTCAGCTGGATCCATAGTGACCAGTGGACTAGCTTATCTTTCTCTTTATTCTCTGTTAACCTCTTTGGGCTAGGGGGCAGTGTTTTCATGACCGGATGAAAAGCGTGCCCAAAGTAAACTGCCTGCTTCTCATGCCCAGAAGCTAGGATATGCATATAATTTGTAGATTTAGATAGAAACTTTGGAGGGTTTTCTAAAACTGTTAAAATCATGTCTGTGAGTATAACATAACTTATTTGGCAGGGCAAACCATCCAGGACAAAAACAAATTGAGATCACTGTGTTTTCAATTAGTTTTCTATGGGGAACTAGATTCATGAGGCACCTGGTTGCAGTTCCTATGGCTTCCACTAGATGTCAACAGTCTTTAGAAATTGGTTGATGTTTTTCCTTTGAGAAATTAAGAGGTAGCCAAGTGTACTTTTTGTTTGGGGCGCGCGACCTGGAACTCGCTCCACTTTCATTTTATCTCCTATTGAACACATTATATTCCGTCTTAACTTTTATCGATTATTTCGTTTTTAAAATACCTAAGGTTGGATTAGGAAAGTTGTTTGAAATGTTTGGACCAAGTTTACAGGTAACTTATTAGATACTTTGTAGTCATGTTGGGCGAGTTGGAACCAGTGTTTTTTGGAATCAAACGCGCCAAATAAATGGACATTTTGGGGATATAACAAAGCAATTTATCAAACAAAAGGATCATGTGTGATGTTTCTGGGACATATTGGAGTGCCAACAGAAGATCTTCAAAGGGAAGGCATGAATTATATCCGTTATTTCTGACTTTCGTGTCACACCTGCTTGGTTGAAATATGATTTTTATGTGTTTGTATGATGGGGTGCTGTCCTCAGATAATCGCATGGTCTGCTTTCGCCGTAAAGCCCTCGAACGTCTAGCCATAACAGTTAGCGGAACGTCTAGCCGTAACAGGTTTAAACATGATAAACCATAGAGACACACAGTTAACAGTCAGATAAACCATAGAGAGACACAGTTAACAGTCAGATAAACCATAGAGACACACAGTTAACAGTCAGATAAACCATAGAGAGACACAGTTAACAGTCAGATAAACCATAGAGAGACACAGTTAACAGTCAGATAAACCATAGAGAGACACAGTTAACAGTCAGATAAACCATAGAGAGACACAGTTAACAGTCAGATAAACCATAGAGAGGCACAGTTAACAGTCAGATAAACCATAGAGACACACAGTTAACAGTCAGATAAACCATAGAGACACACAGTTAACAGTCAGAGGAACCATAGAGACACACAGTTAACAGTCAGAGGAACCATAGAGACACACAGTTAACAGTCAGATAAACCATAGAGAGACACAGTTAACAGTCAGATAAACCATAGAGACACACAGTTAACAGTCAGATAAACCATAGAGACACACAGTTAACAGTCAGAGGAACCATAGAGACACACAGTTAACAGTCAGATAAACAATAGAGACACACAGTTAACAGTCAGAGGAACCATAGAGACACACAGTTAACAGTCAGAGGAACCATAGAGACACACAGTTAACAGTCAGAGGAACCATAGACACACACAATTAACAGTCAGAGGAACCATAGAGACACACAGTTAATGATGGCATAGAAGGCCCTTCTTGCCTTGTCTCTCAGATCGTTCACAGCTTTGTGGAAGTTACCTGTGGCGCTGATGTTTAGGCCAAGGTGTGTATCGTTTTTTGTGTGCTCTAGGGAAATGGTGTCTAGATTTGTATTTGTATTTCTGGTTCCTGGCAACTGGACTTTTTTTGGAACAACAGTATTTTTGCCTTACTGAGATTTACTGTCAGGGCCCAGGTTTGACAGAATCTGTGCAAAAGATCTAGGTGCTGCTGTAGGCCCTCCTTGGTTGGGGACAGAAGCACCAGATCATCAACAAACAGTAGACATTTGACTTCAGATTCTAGCAAGGTGAGGCAGGGTTCTGCAGACTGTTCTAGTGCCATCGCCAATTCGTTGATAAATACAGTTGGAAGTAGGGAGTATACAAACACTTAGGTTGGAGTCATTAAAACTAGTTTTTCAACCACTCCACAAATTTCTTGTTAACAAACTATAGCTTTGGCAAGTTGGTTAGGACATCTACTTTGTGCATTTCACAATTCATTTTTCCAACAATTGTTTACAAACAGATTATTTAACTTATAATTCACTGTATCACAATTCCAGTGGGTCAGAAGTTAACATACACTAATTTGACTGTGCCTTTTAACAGCTTGGAAAATTCCAGAAAAAAATGTCATGGCTTTAGAAGCTTCTGATAGGCTAATTGACATAATTTAAGTCAATTCCAAATCAAATCAAAGTTTATTTGTCACGGGCGCCAAATACAACAGGCTACATTACAGTGAAATGCTTACTTACAGGCTCTAACCAATAGTGAAAAAAAGGTGTTAGCTGAACAATAGGTTAGTAAAGAAATAAAACAACAGTAAAAGACAGGCTATATACAGTAACGAGGCTATATACAGTAGCGAGGCTATATACAGTAGCAAGGCTATATACAGTAGCGAGGCTATAAAAGTAGCGAGGCTACACACAGACACCGGTTAGTCAGGCTGATTGAGGTAGTATGTACATGTAGATATGGTTAAAGTGACTATGCATATATGATGAACAGAGAGTAGCAGTAGCGTAAAAGAGGGGTTGGCGGGTGGTGGGACCCAATGCAGATAGCCCGGTTAGCCAATGTGCGGGAGCACTGTTGATCGGCCCAATTGAGGTAGTATGTACAGTGGGGAGAACAAATATTTGATACACTGCCGATTTTGCAGGTTTTCCTACTGACAAAGCATGTAGAGGTCTGTAATTTTTTATCATAGGTACACTTCAACTGTGAGAGACGGAATCTAAAACAAAAATCCAGAAAATCACATTATATGATTTTTAAGTAATTCATTTGTATTTTATTGCATGACATAAGTATTTGATCACCTACCAACCAGTAAGAATTCCGGCTCTCACAGACCTGTTAGTTTTTCTTTAAGAAGCCCTCCTGTTCTCCACTCATTACCTGTATTAACTGCACCTGTTTGAACTCGTTACCTGTATAAAAGATACCTGTCCACACACTCAATCAAACAGACTCCAACCTCTTCACAATGGCCAAGACCAGAGAGCTGTGTAAGGACATCAGTGATATAATGGTAGACCTACACAAGGCTGGGATGGGCCACAGGACAATAGGCAAGCAGCTTGGTGAGAAGGCAACAACTGTTGGTGCAATTATTAGAAAATGGAAGAAGTTCAAGATGACGGTCAATCACCCTCGGTCTGGGGCTCCATGCAAGATCTCACCTTGTGGGGCATCAAGGATCATGAGGAAGGTGAGGGATCAGCCCAGAACTACACGTCAGGACCTGGTCAATGACCTGAAGAGAGATGGGACCACAGTCTCAAAGAAAACCATTAGTAACACACTATGCCGTCATGGATTAAAATCCTGCAGCGCACGCAAGGTCCCCCTGCTCAAGCCAGCGCATGTCCAGGCCCGGCGGTTTGTCAATGACCATCTGGATGATCCAGAGGAGGAATGGGAGAAGGTCATGTGGTCTGATGAGGCAAAAATATAGCTTTTTGGTCTAAACTCCACTCGCCGTGTTTGGGGGAAAAAGAAGGATGAGTACGACCCCAAGAACACCATCCCAACCGTGAAGCATGGAGGTGGAAACATTATTCTTTGGGGATGCTTTTCTGCAAAGGGGACAGGACGACTGCACCGTATTAAGGGGAGGATGGATGGGGCCATGTATCGCGAGATCTTGGCCAACAACCTCCTTCCCTCAGTAAGAGCATTGAAGATGGGTCGTGGCTGGGTCTTCCAGCATGACAATGACCCGAAACACACAGCCAGGGCAACTAAGGAGTGGCTCCGGAAGAAGCATCTCAAGGTCCTGGAGTGGCCTAGCCAGTCTCCAGACCTGAACTCAATAGAAAATCTTTGGAGGGAGCTGAAAGTCCATAAACCTGAAGGATCTGGAGAAGGTCTGTATGGAGGAGTGGGCCAAAATCCCTGCTGCAGTGTGTGTAAACCTGGTCAAGAACTACAGGAAACATATGACCTCTGTAATTGCAAAAAAGGTTTCTGTACCAAATATTAAGTTCTGCTTTTCTGATGTATCAAATACTTATGTCATGCAATAAAATGCAAATTAATTACTTAAAAATCATACAATGTGATTTTCTGATTTTTTGATTTTTTAAATTTTTTTTTAGATTCCGTCTCTCACAGTTGAAGTGTACCTATGATAAAAATGACAGACCTCTACATGCTTTGTAAGTAGGAAAACCTACAAAATCGGCAGTGTATCAAATACTTGTTCTCCCCACTGTACATGAATGTATAGTTAAAGTGACTATGCTTATAAGATAAGCAGAGAGTAGCAGCAGCGTAAAAGAGGGGTGGGAGGGGGGCACACAATGCAAATAGTCCGGGTAGCCATTTGATTACCTGTTCAGGAGTCTTATGGCTTGGGGTAAAAACCGTTGAGAAGCTTTTTGTCCCAGACTTGGCACTCCGGTACAGCCTGCCATGCGGTGGCGGAGAGAACAGTCTATGACTGGGGTGGCTGGGGTATTTGACCATTTTTAGGGCCTTCCTCTAACACCGACCTGTTTAAAGGTCTTATACACGTCGACTACGAAGAGTGTGATCACACAGTCATCCGGAACAGCTGATGCTCTCATGCATGTCTCAGTGTTGCTTGCCTCGAAACGAGCAAAGAAGTGATTTAGCTCGTCTGGTAGGCTCGTGTCACTAGGCAGCTCGCAGCTGTGCTTCCCTTTGTAGTCTGTAATAGTTTGCAAGCCCTGCCACATAAGACGAGCGTCGGAGCCGGTGTAGTATGATTCAATCTTAGCCCTGTATAGCAGGTTTTCTTGTAAGCTTCCGGGTTTGAAATCGGCAGCTCTACCCTTTAGCTCAGTGTGAATGTTGCCTGTAATCCATGGCTTCTGGTCGGGGTATGTACGTACAGTCACTGTGGGGACGACATCCTCGATGCACTTATTGATAAAGCCAGTGACTGATGTGGTGTAGTCCTCAATGCCATCAGAATAATCCCGGAACATGTTCCAGTCTGTGATAGCAAAACAGTCCTGTAGCTTAACATCTGCTTCATCTGACCACTTTTTTATAGACCGACTCACTGGTGCTTCCTGCTTTAATGTTTGCTTGAAAGCAGGAATCAGGAGGATAGAGTTGTGGTCGGATTTACCAAATGGGAGGGCGAGAGAGAGCTTTGTACGCGTCTCTGTGTGTGGAGTACAGGTGATCTAGAATTTTTTTTGATAGAAATTTGGTAGAACTGATTTAAGTTTCCCTGCATTAAAGTGGAGGTGTACCTGTGGATGTATTTCAAGGCCTACCTCCAAACTCAGTGCCTCTTTGCTTGACATCATAGGAAAATCAAAAGAAATCAGCCAAGACCTCAGAAAAAAATTGTTGACCTCCACAAGTCTTGTTCATCCTTGGGAGCAATTTCCGAACGCCTGAAGGTACCACGTTCATCTGTACGAACAATGGTACGCAAGTATAAACACCATGGGACCACGCAGCTGTCATACCGCTCGGGAAGGAGACTTGTTCTGTCTCTTAGAGATGAACGTACTTTGGTGCGAAAAGTGCAAATCAATCCCAGAACAACAGTCAAGGACCTTGTGAAGATGCTAGAGGAAACAGATACAAAAGTATCTTTATTCACAGTAAAACGAGTCCTATATCGACATAATAATAACTTCAGACATAACCTGAAAGGCCGCTCAGCAAGGAAGAAGCCACTGCTCCAAAAACGCTATAAAAATGCCAGACTATGGTTTGCAACTGCACATGGGGACAAAGATCGTACTTTTTGGAGAAATGTCCTCTGGTCTGATGAAACAAAAATAGAACTGTTTGGCCATAAGTTGAAGAACAGAATCCCAACTGTGAAGCACGGGGGTGGCAGCATCATGTTGTGGGGGTGCTTTGATGCAGGCAGGACTGGTGCACTTCACAAAATAGATGGCATCATGAGGTAGGAAAATTCTGTAGATATATTGAAGCAATATCTCAAGACATCAGTCTTTAATTTAATTTAAAGCTTGGTCGCAAATGGGTCTTCCAAATTGACAATGACACCAAGCATACTTCCAAAGTTGTGGCAAAATGGCTTAAGGACTACAAAGTCAAGGTATTGGAGTGGCCATCACAAAGCTCTGACCTCAATCCTATAGAAAATTTGTGGGCAGGACTGAAAAAGCATGTGCGAGCAAGGAGGCCTCTACAAACCTGACTCGGTTACACCAGCTCTCTCAAGAGGAATGGGACAAAATTCCCCCAACTTATTGTGGGAAGCTTGTGGAAGGCTACCTGAAACATTTCACGCAAGTTAAACAATTTAAAGGCAATGCTGCCAAATACTAATTGAGTGTATGTAAACTTCTGCCCCACTGGGAATGTGATGACTATTATTCTGACATTTCACATTCTTAAAATAAAGTGGTGATCCTAACTGACCTAAGACAGGGAAAGTTTTCATGGATTAAATGTCGGGAATTGTGAAAAACTAAGTTTAAATATATTTGGCTAAGATGTAAATTTCCAACTTCAACTGTATGTTGAAGAGGGTGGGGCTTAAGCTGCATCCCTGTCTCACCCACCGGCTCTGTGGAAAGAAATGTGTGTTTTTTGACCATTTTAACCACACACTTGTTGTTTGTGTACATGGATATAATAATGTTGTATCTTTTTCTCCCGTCACCACTTTTTGAAATCAACAAAGTATGAGAAGACTTTGTCTTTGTTTTGGTTTGTTTGTTTGTGAATTAGGGTGTGCAGGGTGAATACATGGTCTGTTGTACGGTAATTTGGTAAAAGCCAATTTGACATTTTCTCAGTACATTGTTTTCACTGAGGAACTGTACAAGTCTGTTGTTAATGATAATGCAGAGGATTTTCCCAAGGTTGCTGTTGACGCATATCCCACGGTAGTTATTGGGGTCAAATTTACGTCCAGTTTTATGGATTAAGGTGATTATTCCTTGTTCCAAATATTGGGGAAGATGCCAAAGCTAAGGATGATGTTAAAGAGTAAGTATAGCCAATTGGAATTTGTGGTCTGTATGTTTTATCATTTCATTGAGGATACCATCAACAAAACAGGCCTTTTTGGGTTGAAGAGTTTGTATTTTCTCCTGTAGTTCATTCAACGTAATTGGAGAATCCAGTGTGTTCTGGTTGTCTTTAATATTTGCTTCTAAGATGTGTATTTGATCATGTACATGTTTCTGCTGTTTGATCTTTGTTATAGAGCCAAAATGACTGGAGAAGTGTTTTACGCATACATCTCCATTTTGGATAGATAACTCTTCGTGTTGTTGTTTGTTTAGTGTTTTACAATTATCCCAGATGTGGTTTGAGTCTATGGATTCTTCAACTACACTGAGCTGATTTCTGACGTGCTCTTCCTTCATTATCTGTAGTGTATTTCTGTATTGTTTTAGTGATTCACCAAAGCGAAGGCGTAGACTCAGGTTTTCTGGGTTTCTATGACTTTGATTGGAAAGTTTTCTCAATTTCTTTCTAAGGTTTCTGCATTCTTCATCAAACCATTTGTCCTTGTTGTTCATTTTCTTCAGTTTTCTGTTTGAATTTGTTTGATTTGATATGGAAGCTGAGAGGTCAAATATACTGTTGAGGTTTTCTACTGTCTTCATTAAATATGGGGATTCTAGTGGGGGGATATAGTGGGGGGATGTAGCACACAGGAGGACATTATCCTCTGTTGAGATAATTTCCTTTTGAATTCCTAGCCAAATGTAAAATGTTCCTGTTTTGATTAATTTAATAGAGTGAGTTAGGTCTGCTCTATACCAAATCAGCATACCTCCTGAGTCCCTTCCCTGTTTCACACCTGGTAGTTTGGTGGACGGGACTACCAGCTCTCCGTAACCTAGAGGGCAACCAGTGGGTCCATCTCTATACCTCTCCTCCATCTCCATCTCCTCTCTGTCTCTCTCTCCCCCTATCTATTCTCGCTCTCTCTTTCTGTGCCATAATTTCTGAGAAGACAGAATGACATGTGTACTTAGGCTCTGTCCATACTTTCAGACTCTAGAACAACTCTGTTTCATCAGCTACTGTATGTTTCAACTGAAGCCTTGGCTACTAACAGAAACACTGAACACACAAGGACCTTATGTGCTGTAAAGTGGGTTCCCTTATAAAACATATCTCATTATCCGTGGTGTACTGTAGTCTGTTGGCAGTGGGAGGAGAGCTGTACATCTGAGAGGGTCAACATCAGGACGTGAATCCAAACACATGGAGGGAATTTGAGCGAGACTAAGACCACAGGAGATAGACTTTCCCTGCCTTTTCCCTGTCCAGCTAAGCGTCTTGTCTTCCTCTGCCGCACAAATTGTCTTTCCCTGCCAAGCTAACTTCTCTATTGTTCCACACCTGTCACAACTAGAGCTAACATCTCCTAGCATCAGAAGGCCTGTCATCTTTATCTGTGTGTGTATGGGTGTCTGAGGAGGGACTGTGTGTGTGTGTGTGTGTGTGTGTGTGTGTGTGTGTGTGTGTGTGTGTGTGTGTGTGTGTGTGTGTGTGTGTGTGTGTGTGTGTGTGTGTGTGTGTGTGTGTGTGTGTGTGTGTGTGTGTGTCTGTGTGTGTGTGTGTGTCTGTGTGTGTGTCTGTGTCTGTGTCTGTGTCTGTGTCTGTGTCTGTGTGTAGAGATGAGATGTAAACAGGATAGAGGATGGAGAAGAGCAGCTCTAAAGGTCCAGGGTTTTGGATGCGGGCTTCTTAAGCGTGTGGAAACAGCATTAGGCCTACTGAAACACAGAGCAGTGTTGCTTTGATGATGGCGGGATGCCTTTTTCTCTCTCTCTCCTCTTCTCTTCTCTTTGTCTCTTTTGCCTTCTCTTACTCCTTTTCCAGATCCTTTGTCATTTTTTCTTTTATTTTCTAATTTCTACACTCCCACCATTTCTGAGTGATCGTAACGCCCCAATCCCTGTCATGGCAAGCGAACCAGAGCTGAAGGAGTTAAATGTTTAATTACATTCAGAATAGGGAGAACAGCTAAGAAGAGAGAGGAATACAGGGCCCATATTCACAAAGCGTCTCACAGTAGGAATGCTGATTTAGGATCAGGTTTGCCTTTTAGATAATAAAGGATGGACTAGGGGGACTTGATCCTAGATCAGCACTTCTCTCCTACTCTGAGACGCTCTATAAATGTGAGCCTTGATGTATATTGTATTCTTACTCTGTACATATCCATCTAATGAGAAGATTCCCACTGTGATAATTGAAAGGGTTGTCCACGACGAGGATCCATCCTAGCATCTACCTTTGGTCTTAAATTATTCCATGTGGGGCTGTAGACCAAAATATCTTGGTCGACCAAAAGTCGTCTGTTCTTTCGAGCAATCGATTGGTGTAAATTTTAAAATGTGAATTTTTCCATATATAGACACACCCGAGATCTAGTTGTTGTAGCACTTGAGAGGCACAGCTGAGCATACATTTAAACAATTAACAAATCATTTGCTTTTTTATTTTACTGGACTGATGGTGCCTGCATCTGTCATGATGCTTTCAGCACAACTGGGAACTCGGGGGAAAAAACGAGGTCAAATCATGATGTCAGTCATCTCCAGGCCGAAAAGTCAGAGCTCTAGAAAGATGCCAGAGTTTCCGAGTTGGGAGTTGGATGAACGTGCAAAGGGATTTTTGCCAGTCGGATCTCGTTTTTATTGTAGATCACAGTGGCCTTGAACGCACTGAAGTCGGAAGTCTGAGATTTCCGAGTTCACAGTTTTTTTTGAACACATCATTTAGTCACAACGGAGGGAGGGAGAGAGCAGCAGAGGGTCTGCCTCTCATGGTCCCTGCTCTCTCCTTCTTTTCCTCCAGTGAGACTCACAAGAGAGAGGGGACACCGTTTTCCACCTGACGGCAAAACTCGAGTCGCAACGCATCTGTCTCATGTACAAATTCATGCTATTCCTATGACCAGAGATATTAAAATAGACGAGCTGCTAATAATAATAAAACGCAGGGCTATCCATACACTTTCCAACTCATTCATTGCAACTGAAGTGCAAGTGGAAGTAGGGAGAAGCATGTTTTATGTTTTGTAATAGTGTTGAATAAAAACAGTGTTGACAGTGCTCAAACAGCAGCAGCTCTTCCCTGTATTATTTGACAGACTGGCTCTGGTCACGGTTTTTTAAATGATGAAATCTCATGTAGGCTCCTATCAAACTTTGCTGTGGCCAGGGTCGTGGAAGCTGTAGTGTGATTTGAGTGATTTGAGCTATCCGATTGGCCAGCGCAGTGGGCAAACTCAATTTAGCCACAGATCTCCCAGGTAGGCAGGGTTTGGCCTTTCAAACAGATGAAATGGTTCAAAATGGAACCCTTTGCCTGCCTGGTGTGCAGGGCTTCTGAATCAAGTGCACCTACTGCCAACAGTACAACCCGTAAAAAGGAATGCAAGCCTTTATCATTGGCTTTTCTACAGAAATGTTTGATGATCGACTAGGAATGCCTTGAAGATCGACCAGTCGATCAGTCGGTGACCAGCGCACTAAAGATTTCATTCTCTGTTGTCGATAATTTTCAGTGTGTTTCTATTGACCCTGATGGAGGCTGTAAAGGAAATACCTGACACAACTGATCATATTCAGTGTGTTTCTATTGACCCTGATGGAGGCTGTAAAGGAAATACCTGACACAACTGATCATATTCAGTGTGTTTCTATTGACCCTGATGGAGGCTGTAAAGGATATACCTGACACAACTGATCATTTTCAGTGTGTTTCTATTGACCCTGATGGAGGCTGTAAAGGAAATACCTGACACAACTGATCATTTTCAGTGTGTTTCTATTGACCCTGATGGAGGCTGTAAAGGAAATACCTGACACAACTGATCATTTTCAGTGTGTTTCTATTGACCCTGATGGAGGCTGTAAAGGAAATACCTGACACAACTGATCATTTTCAGTGTGTTTCTATTGACCCTGATGGAGGCTGTAAAGGAAATACCTGACACAACTGATCATTTTCAGTGTGTTTCTATTGACCCTGATGGAGGCTGTAAAGGAAATACCTGACACAACTGATCATTTTCAGTGTGTTTCTATTGACCCTGATGGAGGCTGTAAAGGAAATACCTGACACAACTGATCATATTCAGTGTGTTTCTATTGACCCTGATGGAGGCTGTAAAGGAAATACCTGACACAACTGATCATTTTCAGTGTGTTTCTATTGACCCTGATGGAGGCTGTAAAGGAAATACCTGACACAACTGATCATTTGCAGTGTGTTTCTATTGACCCTGATGGAGGCTGTAAAGGAAATACCTGACACAACTGATCATTTTCAGTGTGTTTCTATTGACCCTGATGGAGGCTGTAAAGGAAATACCTGACACAACTGATCATTTTCAGTGTGTTTCTATTGACCCTGATGGAGGCTGTAAAGGAAATACCTGACACAACTGATCATTTTCAGTGTGTTTCTATTGACCCTGATGGAGGCTGTAAAGGAAATACCTGACACAACTGATCATATTCAGTGTGTTTCTATTGACCCTGATGGAGGCTGTAAAGGAAATACCTGACACAATTGATCATATTCACTTCAAAACACTTTCTTGTGTGATTCTTAGCTCATAACCCCTCTGGGGGTGTCTATCTATGCCCTAGATTGCATGGATCTACCTTAATATTGCCATTTGTTCCTACAACCATGTATTTCCATGGTATTTCCCTAGGCAGGTGTACATACCATGTACTATAAGTAATGTATCTATGCATCATGTGTTATCTTGTTGTTACCGTTAGAGCTCAGTCCGACTCTCATGGTACTGTCCATTCTGATGTCAGAGATGGGTGAGGTCAGAGGTCGAGTGTCAAAGGGCGTGCCGTCCTCCTCCAGTCCATCCAGGAAGAGACTGACGCTTTTGCCATGCACCTGTGGACCAATTAGAATGCACAATTATTCTGTGGATCAAACATAACTCCATGTTACTTTGTCCTTGACACTGTACATTACTTTATTCTGTGCTTGACACTGTACATTACTTTATTCTGTCCTTGACACTGTACATTACTTTATTCTGTCATTGACACTGTACATTACTTTATTCTGTGCTTGACACTGTACATTACTTTATTCTGTCCTTGACACTGTACATGACTTTATTCTGTCCTTGACACTGTACATTACTTTATTCTGTGCTTGACACTGTACATTACTTTATTCTGTCCTTGACACTGTACATTACTTTATTCTGTCCTTGACACTGTACATTACTTTATTCTGTGCTTGACACTGTACATTACTTTATTCTGTCCTTGACACTGTACATTACTTTATTCTGTCCTTGACACATTTTAATTCAGTTTTATACAGTGAAGCGTTAAAAAGTTAACATTTCAATGACAAAGTTTGAACCATCTCCTGGTCCTTGTCCTGATACAAGCTTTATAAGGAGTATCTAACAGTGTGGGGATCCTGTCCCTGAAGGAGAGTAAGATGTATAGCCCAGCAGCCTTCAGGATTCAGTCTGAGTGAATTATACACAGTGATAATCTTCCAGTTTATTTTCCTACCAGAAACCCCCTCATTCTAAAACCTCAGCCACAAATTAGCTTCCTGTTGACCAAAACCACTCTTCACCCCAGCCATGAATATTAAAACACAAACACAGTCAAAGCAACTGCTTCCATTCAGATCAAAACTCCAGAGAAATATGTTCATAGACCTTAGAAAACTTCAACGTCCCCCTCTCTTCTCTCTTTCTCCCCTCTCTTCTCTCTTTCTCCCCTCTCTCTCAAAATGTTTGTCTATCCCCCTCTCCCACTCTTGCTGTGTCTGGCTAGCATGCTCTGTGGTAGCACAGATAAAACCACTCTCTCTTTTCTAACACATTCCCCCTCTCTCTCAAGTGTTTTCTATCCGCCTCTTCTCTCCTCGCTTCTTTAGAGGAGTTGAAAAAGGTGCAGGGGAAATAAGTCTGGCCCAAAACGTCTTTGTGGATGAAGGCAAGGCGGCACTCGGCTCGACTCAACGACTGTCTGTCTGGAAGATACTTAAGACTTGCACTTTCATGACGGCTGATTGAAGACTGCGGAGACGGCGAGAGAGAGAGAGACGTAAAGACGGAGAAAGAGAAGGACGTAGAGAGAAGGCCGCTCTTGGAATCTGTAACCAGCCAATGGCATGCGTGGAGATCTGAAGAGTTGTCATGGTGATGTAAATGAATTGGGAAGAGCTTCATCCTGCTTAGCGCCACGCGCCCCTTTGAAACCCCAAACTCCTTTGTTCGTTTTAGAAAATGTTTTTTTTTTCTTATTTTTTTTTTAACCTCTTTGCTGCCTTCGTTCTTTTTTCAACTACTGTTGCTTCAAGAGACCCTCGAGTTTCTTCTTTCCCCCACTTCTATTTCTCACCTGTCCCATTGACAGCAGGTGCTATAGAGAGCGGCCCAGATTAACACCTGTCTATCACCTGCCTCCTACCTGTCTCTCTCTCAGCTGTAGGCCATCTGCCTCTCTCACCTTTCTCTCACTCACGTCATCTCTCACAGCCAGTCCATTGAATGTAGCTGTGCAGTAGAACAGTGTGTTTTACAGGCCCAGATTAACCCAAAGCCTGGCCAGTGGCAGTGGAAAGCTTTTAATGAATCACTGAGTACCGATCACTGGACACTGGCAAATAAACAGCTTTAAAAGCTCTCCACTTTCAGTGTGTGTTTGTGTGTAAGTGTATGTGTGTACATTTTGTGTGTGTGTGTGTATGTATGGGTGTGTGTATGTGTGTGTGTGTGTGGTAGAACGTCCCATTGTCTGACCTGTCCCTCTGACCCGCTGATTTAACAAGGCTGGGTTGGGAGTCAGGTATCTGCTGTGGACTGTGATCTGGGACGGACGGGCTGGCGGGCGGACGGGCGGACAGGCGGGCGGGCGGGCGGGCGGACGGACGGACAGACAGACAGATGTAGGGACAGAGCATAGCGAGAGAGAGAGAGAGAGAGAGAGAGATATCGAGGTAGTAATAAGCTACCTTTATGTCAGTGTGAATGATAAGGCTGTTCCTGTTGTGTGAATCTGTTTTAGAGTCATTTCCCAGTTAGCTCTCTCTGATTTTGTATGGACTACCTTTACAAACATTATTGGCCTTTATAAAGGTTGCAAAATTCCTGTAACTTTCCCAAATTCCCAGGTTTTTCAGAAATCCTGATAGGCGGATTCCGGATTTCCTGCTTAATCCCTCTGTTGTGTCTTTACTATCATTAACTGAAGACTTATAGTTTTTATCAAAGATTCTCTGTAATTAGTATTACGCGATCAACTGATTAATCACGTAACTAGGAAGTAGGGGCACCAGGGAAAAATATTCAGATTACAAAGTTATCATTTCCTAAAATAACTTTTCAGATATTTTATCTGATCAATTAGTCTTTGAATTAATGAATTATTTACTGTACCTCACGTTAGTCTCATTCCGGACGTCGTAAATTGTTGGTTATCTGCACGAACCCAGTAATCACTATGAGTCATCCATACATCAATTGTCTTAAATCATTTATTTATTACTAACTAAGTTATTCACAGACATACATAAACAAACAAGGTTAAATGTGGTTACATGAAATGATAGGAGAATGCGCCCTAGTGGGCTAAACCGGCATGGCGGCTTGTTAGACAAAAGGGGAAGTGGGGGTCGACTAAGAAGTCACTACAGAGTGATAATTATAACAAATTAACCTTTTATAACTAGGAGGTAGTATTTTCATTTTTGGATAAAAAACATTCCCGTTCTAAACGGGATATTTTGTCACGACAAGATGCTCGACTATGCATATACAGTGCCTTGCGAAAGTATTCGGCCCCCTTGAACTTTGCGACCTTTTGCCACATTTCAGGCTTCAAACATAAAGATATAAAACTGTATTTTTTTGTGAAGAATCAACAACAAGTGGGACACAATCATGAAGTGGAACGACATTTATTGGATATTTCAAACTTTTTTAACAAATCAAAAACTGAAAAATTGGGCGTGCAAAATTATTCAGCCCCCTTAAGTTAATACTTTGTAGCGCCACCTTTTGCTGCGATTACAGCTGTAAGTCGCTTGGGGTATGACTCTATCAGTTTTGCACATCGAGAGACTGACATTTTTTCCCATTCCTCCTTGCAAAACAGCTCGAGCTCAGTGAGGTTGGATGGAGAGCATTTGTGAACAGCAGTTTTCAGTTCTTTCTACAGATTCTCGATTGGATTCAGGTCTGGACTTTGACTTGGCCATTCTAACACCTGGATATGTTTATTTTTGAACCATTCCATTGTAGATTTTGCTTTATGTTTTGGATCATTGTCTTGTTGGAAGACAAATCTCCGTCCCAGTCTCAGGTCTTTTGCAGACTCCATCAGGTTTTCTTCCAGAATGGTTCTGTATTTGGCTCCATCCATCTTCCCATCAATTTTAACCATCTTCCCTGTCCCTGCTGAAGAAAAGCAGGCCCAAACCATGATGCTGCCACTACCATGTTTGACAGTGGGGATGGTGTGTTCAGCTGTGTTGCTTTTACGCCAAACATAACGTTTTGCATTGTTGCAAAAAACTTCAATTTTGGTTTCATCTGACCAGAGCACCTTCTTCCACATGTTTGGTGTGTCTCCCAGGTGGCTTGTGGCAAACTTTAAACAACACTTTTTATGGATATCTTTAAGAAATGGCTTTCTTTTTGCCACTCTTCCATAAAGGCCAGATTTGTGCAATATACGACTGATTGTTGTCCTATCGACAGAGTCTCCCACCTCAGCTGTAGATCTCTGCAGTTCATCCAGAGTGATCATGGGCCTCTTGGCTGCATCTCTGATCAGTCTTCTCCGTGTATGAGCTGAAAGTTTAGAGGGACGGCCAGGTCTTGGTAGATTTGCAGTGGTCTGATACTCCTTCCATTTCAATATTATCGCTTGCACAGTGCTCCTTGGGATGTTTAAAGCTTGGGAAATCTTTTTGTATCCAAATCCGGCTTTAAATTTCTTCACAACAGTATCTCGGACCTGCCTGGTGTGTTCCTTGTTCTTCATGATGCTCTCTGCGCTTTTAACGGACCTCTGAGACTATCACAGTGCAGGTGCATTTATACGGAGACTTGATTACACACAGGTGGATTGTATTTATCATCATTAGTCATTTAGGTCAACATTGGATCATTCAGAGATCCTCACTGAACTTCTGGAGAGAGTTTGCTGCACTGAAAGTAAAGGGGCTGAATAATTTTGCTCACCCAATTTTTCAGTTTTTGATTTGTTAAAAAAGTTTGAACTATCCAATAAATGTTGTTCCAGTTCATGATTGTGTCCCACTTGTTGTTGATTCTTCACAAAAAAATACAGTTTTATATCTTTATGTTTGAAGACTGAAATGTGGCAAAAGGTCGCAAAGTTCAAGGGGGCCGAATACTTTTGTAAGGCACTGTAATTGACAGCTTTGGATAGAAAACACTCTAACGTTTCCAAAACTGCAAAGATATTGTCTGTGAGTGCAACAGAACTGATGTTACAGGCGAAACCCAGATAAAAATCCAATCAGGAAGTGCCCCATATTTTGAAAGCGCTGCATGCCAATGACTCCTTATATGGCTGTGAATGGGCTACGAATGAGCTTACGCTTTCTACGTATTCCCCAAGGTGTCTACAGCATTGTGACGTCTTTTTACGCATTTATGTTGAAGAATAGCCTTAAGGGACCACATTGAGCAAGTGGTCACATGATTGCACCCGCAGAAAATCTTGCGTAAAGTACAGAAGTAGCCAGTATTCCAATCGCTTCTAATGAGAAACCAATTGTCCCGGTGGATATATTATCGAATAGATATGTGAAAAGCACCTTGAGGATTGATTCTAAACAACGTGTGCCATGTTTCTGTCGATATTATGGAGCTAATTCGGAAAAAAGTTTGGTGCTTTAGTGACCGCATTTTCCGGTCGATTTCTCAGCCAAATGTGAAGATCAAACGGAGCTATTTCGCCTACAAAAACAATATTTTTGGAAAAAAGGAACATTTGCTATCTAACTGGGAGTCTCCTGAGTGAAAACATCCAAAGTTCTTCAAAGGTAAATGATTTAATTTGATTGCTTTTCTTATTTTCGTGAAAATGTTGCCTGCTGCCAGCAGGACATAATGCTATGCTATGCTATGATAAACTTACACAAATGCTTGTCTAGCGTTGGCTGTAAAGCATATTTTGAAAATTACAGTGTGATTAACAAAAGGCTAAGCTGTGTCTCAATATATTTCAGTTGTGATTTTCAATAGGAACATTTTCTAGGGATATTTATGTCCGCTGCGTTATGCTAATTAGTTTGAGGCGATGATTACGCTCCCGGATCCAGGATCGGTAGTATCAAGAAGTTAAATGCTAATCCTTTACACATGAACGCTCACTCATTCGGGAACAATTGCAATAAATATATACATTTACGCTCAGTGTGTCGTCTTGATCGCTGGTGAAAAGTTTGTGTCTTTCGTAGAATTGTCCGTCTCTCTCCCTCTCTCTCTCGGTCTTGGTTAGAGGGGATCATTCAAAGTGACATTCATTATAGAATGGATGTTTCAGCGGTTGTCGTTCTTCGCATTCAATGATACCGAATTCCTAGCTGCAGACTAGCAATTAGCATCAAAGACTTGTTCTTATTCTGTTGGTATCGATAGTCTAAGAGTTTATCCACGTGGTATGGTTAAAAGGTTCAGCAATGGTCTACAACCTTTGTCCTCCTAATGGAGAAAAACATGGTCTGCAACCTTTAGCCATCTCGTAATTGAGGTAAGCTCGGTCTGCTGATAATTTCTCAAAGTTGGGTTTTATTCGGAATTGCAGAAAAGGGGCTGTCCCAGCAGGCCTGACCCTAACTGGGCTCAGGGGCGGTCCTCTGATTTAGTTCAAATCGAAAGGGAATTGTATTTTTCTTCATTAAACAGTCCAAAGTCATATTACACAATTATACAAACAGTATCATCCTCACTCATTCATCTTATACAACAATTAGATGTAAACCTCATATCTGAGGCTATTATATAAACAGCGTTATGGTAATGTGGCCACACCGTCTCCCATGAGCTTCCCCAAGTTGTGACAAACGGACCAGTTCGTAGCTGGATTATTCACCGATCTTTTATACTTTCTCCGGAACATGAAATTTGTTCGTACCTCAAGTTCTGTTCGGTGGAAGGATTTCCTTTAGTCTCCATGAAAATCTACACTCTCTATACTGTGTGTCCATGAGGAGATCCTCAGGAATTTATGACGTCTCTCTGACCACAGCAACCTAGTTGAAGGAGGAAAGGGGGAGGCAGGGAGAGGGGGATGGACTTGCTATACCCAAAGAGGCCAACGTCATGACACCTCCCTTCGGGGAAAATCACAGAATGTTACTTAATATTTACTTATACGCTGTGTCGTGACGTTGCACTGTTGGGGGAGGTTTATTTTTTATTTATTTCACCTTTATTTAACCAGTTAGGCTAGTTGAGAACAAGTTCTCATTTGCAACTGCGACCTGGCCAAGATAAAGCATAGAAATGACACATACAACAACACAGAGTTACACATGGAATAAACAAAACATAGTCAATAATACAGTAGAACAAAATAAAACAAAAAGTCTATGTACAGTGAGTGAAAATGAGGTAAGATAAGGGAGTTAAGGCAATAAATAGGCCATGGTGGCGAAGTAATTACAATATAGCAATTAAACAGTGGAATGGTAGATGTGCAGAAGATGAATGTGCAAGTAGAGATACTGGGGTGCAAAGGAGCAAGATAAATAAATAAATACTGTATGGGGATGAGGTAGGTAGATAGATGGGCTGTTTACAGATGGGCTATGTACATGTGCAGTGATCTGTGAGCTGCTCTGCCAGCTGGTGCTTCAAGCTAGTGAGGGAGATATGAGTCTCCAGCTTCAGAGATTTTTGCAGTTTGTTCCAGTCATTGGCAGCAGAGAACTGGAAGGAAAGACGACCAAAGGAGGAATTGGCTTTGTGGGTGACCAGTGAGATATACCTGCTGGAGCGCGTGCTACGAGTGGGTGCTGCTATGGTGACCAGTGAGCTGAGATAAGGTGGGGCTTTACCTAGCAGAGACTTGTAGATAACCTGTAGTCAGTGGGTTTGGCGACGAGTATGAAGCGAGGGCCAACCAACGAGAGCGTACAGGTCGCAATGCAATCACCGAAGTCGAGGATCGGTAGGATGGTCAGTTTTACGAAGGTATGTTTGGCAGCATGAGTGAAGGATGCTTTGTTGCGATATAGGAAGCCAATTCTAGATTTAATTTTGGATTGGTGATGCTTAATGTGAGTCTGGAAGGAGAGTTTACAGTCTAACCAGACACCTAGGTATTTGTAGATGTTCGTTCACATATTCTAAGTCAGAGCCTTCCAGAGTAGTGATGCTGGACAGACGAGCAGGTGCGGGCAGTGATCGGTTGAATAGCATAGTTATACTTGCGTTGAAGAGCAGTTGGAAGCCACGGAAGGAGAGTTGTATGGCATTGAAGCTCGTCTGGAGGTTAGTTAACACAGTGTCCAAAGAGGGGCCAGAAGTATACAGAATGGTGCCGTCTGCGTAGAGGTGTACCAGAGAATCACCAGCAGCAAGAGCAACATCATTGATGTATACATAGAAGAGAGCCGAAACCTGTGGCACCCCCATAGCAACTGCCAGAGGTCCGGACAACAGGCCCTCTGATTTGACACACTGAACTCTATCAGAGAAGTAGTTGGTAAACCAGGCAAGGCAATCATTTGAGAAACCAAGGCTGTCGAGTCTGCCAATAAGAATGTGGTGATTGACAGAGTCGAAAGCCTTGGCCAGGTCGATGAATACGGCTGCACAGTAATGTCTCTTATCGATGGCGGTATAGGACCTTGAGCGTGGCTGAGGTGCACCCATGACCAGATCTGAAACCAGATTGCATAGCGGAGAAGATACGGTGGGATTCGAAATGGTCGGTAATCTGTTTGTTAATTTGGCT
Organism: Oncorhynchus mykiss; assembly: GCF_057628025.1. Taxonomy (NCBI): domain Eukaryota; kingdom Metazoa; phylum Chordata; class Actinopteri; order Salmoniformes; family Salmonidae; genus Oncorhynchus; species Oncorhynchus mykiss. The sequence goes on from NC_143040.1 coordinate 60,003,915, forward strand.
TTCAAAGACCTTAGAAAGACAAGGTAGGATAGATATAGGTCTGTAGCAGTTTGGGTCTAGAGTGTCACCCCCTTTAAATACCTTTCCCACTTTTTCTCTCCACTCTACAGAAAGGACTCTTGGAAAGCCCTTTGTTAACATAGAGAGAGTATTGTAACATCAACAAGTTGGGGAAAAGAACACTCTTTATGTAATCCAACCAGTTGAAAGTGTCCGTTGGTACTTAAAGAACATGATGTCAGATCAGTAAACGTCTGAGACATTATTACTGATGATAGGATGACAAACTGTATCCTGGAAAGTCTACACATTCTAGTTATCAGATTCACATGCAACTGTTGTGCAATTTAAATGTTGAAATATGAAACTATTTGTGAAAAGATTAAATGTAATTTTATCTTTTAAAATGAATGAATCAGTGGCGACGCCCACATCAATAGGCATTGGTTGGAAAGGATGAACCAACCCCTTTTGTACATTTCTATAAGAGCCACCATGACCCAATTCACGGTGAACTATGCCAACCTCAGCGTGAGCTCTGGTTGCGAATGGTTGAACAACCACAACCTAAGGAAATTAACCTTGTGTTCCCGATGACGTGGGACCGATGTCCATACATTGAGAAGGGGCCGAATTTCAACGTGGAGGTGACGATCGCCACGCTGGATGGATGAATTTGACTACACCAACCAGAAAATAGCATGAGCTTATAGTATGGCAACTTGGTATGAACTCTGAACTCTTATTCACTAAAGACTAAAGTGATACATCCTAGATGTTGAGTTATCAGCAGCAGCTGTAAACGTGCGTGGCCTAGGAAAGGACGGACAATTTCTTCAGAACGACAGGGTACTACAACGTATCCGCCCAGAAATATTCTTCAAAGGACAAGGGAGTTCTCTGCTGGGCAACCCAGCCTTCCATCTTCGACAAATCTATCGAAGCGCAGCTCAGAGTAAATATATGTCTTGCGTTTTCCTTTTACCCAATGGTCGGATTTTTAGAATGCATAAGATTCTGTATTTACGATGGCATAGCTTCATAAGGTCCGATAGAGACCCTTTTGTTCCTCAGTCTTCCCGCGCTTTCATTAAAACGAGCCGTCATATCGGTTTTGTCCGCTAGGGACGTTTCTTTTATGACATAATTAGTCATCAATATATGGTCCATCCTGTGTATATGTAATTCTGTGTGATTATTTAGGTATTTAGTAAATACATAATTAAACCAAATGTTGTATTGCTGATTCAACTTGTTAGCCAGGGTTCATGAAGATAACCAAGAATTATACGACGTTCAGATGAGACTGAAAAAGGTGATGATTAATAATGATCTGCTATTGATATAAAAGATTACCAGGTCTTTAAGAGTTTATTCGGAAGACAATAGCTCTATAAACGTTCTTCCGTGGTACCCCGACTTCCTAGTTAATTACATTCACATGATTAGTTTAGGTAATATTAAGGTAGTAGGTAATATTAAGGTAATCAGGTAATATTATTTACAGAGAATTTATTTCATAAAATAGCATGTGATATCATTTAATCCATAGTAAAGACACGACAGCTGTTTTTAAATGAGATCCCATATGGGCTGATTTGGCAAAAAAATATATTCAGAGGAGTGAATCCGAGCAGGTTTGTATCAGATCTACCCTACATTAGTTTATTAGAATGCTCGACACACAGAGGAAGGGAATTATTCTATATTTACATTGATGTCAGTTAGCAGACAGCCTTATCCAGAGCGTATTACAATAAATGCATTGAGCTGAGGATGTGTAAATACATTACTGTGCAAACAGGCCGGGAACAGACGGAGAGCTTAAGATTTCTATTAGGATGTATGATATTAGTGGGTATTAGGACTGAACATTAGAACAGATGCCCTTTCCTGCTGCCCTGCAGATGACACTAGCTCAATAGAGGAGCCTGTCATAAGCACACACACACACACACCCACACACACACACACACACACACACACACACAGTGGATAGAGAGGCCTCTGACTCTGACACACACACACACACACGCACGCACGCACACACACACAGTGGATAGAGAGGCCTCCAACTCTGACATACACACACGCACAGACGTCGCACGCACAGGATACAGAGGCCTGTGTCTCTGACACCCCAAACAAGCCCCCGCGGCCTTCGCTGACCTAGCTCAGCCCCCTCCTCTACCCTTCCACTCCTCTCCCCCACTGTGACTGACACACCACTCACTGATAACACACTCTCATTCCAGGGCTGGGAGAGCTGTCAGAGGGGAGAGAGACACTCAACAGAGGAAGGAGGGATGGAGGGAGGGAAGAAGGGATGGAGATATCATGAGGAGAGATACTCCTGTGCTGCTGGATGAGGCTACGGACCGACACACACACACACACACACACACACACACACACGCCCGCATTCCTCTCCATGTTTTATTTATGGTTCTGTCTCGTCCTCTCTGTGTGATTGACTCTTATCATTTAAATGAAGCAGAAATGTTTTCCTGTTTATAATTTGTTACATTATCACAGGTTTTAGTATAAAGCAGGGCCAGGGCCAAGAGAGGAGTGAAATATCACTGTCTGAAAAGAGAGGAGGGGGAGGAGGATAAAGAAATCCAGAATATACACAAAGAGAGAGGTATAGAGGAGAGAGGGAAGGAGAGAGGTATAGAGGAGAGAGGGAAGGAGAGAGAGGTATAGAGGAGAGAGGGAAGGAGAGAGAGGTACAGAGGAGAGAGAGGTTTAGAGGAGAGAGGGAAGGAGAGAGAGGTATAGAGGAGAGAGGGAAGGAGAGAGAGGTATAGAGGCGAGAGAGGTATAGAGGAGAGAGAGAAGGAGAGAGAGGTATAGAGGAGAGAGAGGTATAGAGGAGAGAGGGGAGGAGAGAGAGGTATAGAGGAGAGAGGGAAGGAGAGAGAGGTATAGAGGCGAGAGAGGTATAGAGGAGAGAGAGAAGGAGAGAGAGGTATAGAGGAGAGAGGGAAGGAGAGAGAGAGGTATAGAGGAGAGGGGAGGAGAGAGATGGAAGGAGAGAGAGGTATAGAGGAGAGAGGGAAGGAGAGAGAGGTATAGAGGAGAGAGAGGTATAGAGGAGAGAGAGAAGGAGAGAGAGGTATAGAGGAGAGATGGAAGGAGAGAGAGGTATAGAGGAGAGAGAGGAGAGTGAGGTATAGAGGAGAGAGGGAAGGAGAGAGAGGTATAGAGGAGAGAGGGAAGGAGAGAGAGGTATAGAGGAGAGATGGAAGGAGAGAGAGGTATAGAGGAGAGAGGAGAGTGAGATATAGAGGAGAGAGGGAAGGAGAGAGAGGTATAGAGGCGAGAGAGGTATAGAGGAGAGAGAGAAGGAGAGAGAGGTATAGAGGCGAGAGAGGTATAGAGGAGAGAGAGAAGGAGAGAGAGGTATAGAGGAGAAAGGGAAGGAGAGAGAGGTATAGAGGAGAGAGAGAAGGAGAGAGAGGTATAGAGGAGAGAGGGAAGGAGAGAGAGGTATAGAGGAGATGGAAGGAGAGAGAGGTATAGAGGAGAGAGGGAAGGAGAGAGGGGTATAGAGGAGAGAGAGAGATAGAGAAGTGAGGGAAGGAGAGAGAGGTATAGAGGAGAGAGAGAGAGGTATAGAGGAGAGAGGGAAGGAGAGAGAGGTATAGTGGAGTGAGGGAAGGAGAGAGAAGTATAGAGAAGAGAGAGAGAAAGAGGTATAGAGGAGAGAGGGAAGGAGAGAGAGGTTTGGGAATATAGAGGAGAGAGAGAGATAGAGAGAGAGAGAGAGAGAGAGAGAGAGAGAGAGAGAGGAGAGAGGGAATGAGAGAGAGGGTCGGGAATATAGAGGAGAGAGAGAGAGAGAGATAGAGAGGAGAGGGGGAAGGAGAGAGAGGGTCGGGAATATAGAAGAGAGAGAGAGAGAGGGAAGGAGAGAGAGGGTTGGGAATATAGAAGAGAGAGAGAGAGAGGAGAGAGGGAAGGAGAGAGAGGGTCGGGAATATAGAAGAGAGAGAGAGGAGAGAGGGAAGGAGAGAGAGGGTCGGGAATATAGAGGAGAGAGAGAGAGGGAAGGAGAGAGGGGGTCGGGAATATAGAGGCGAGAGAGAGAGAGGGGAGAGAGGGAAGGAGAGAGAGGGTCGAGAATATAGAGGAGAGAGAGAGAGGGAAGGAGAGAGAGGGTCGGGAATATAGAAGAGAGAGAGAGGAGAGAGGGAAGGAGAGAGAGGGTCGGGAATATAGAGGAGAGAGAGAGAGGGAAGGAGAGAGGGGGTCGGGAATATAGAGGCGAGAGAGAGAGAGGGGAGAGAGGGAAGGAGAGAGAGGGTCGAGAATATAGAGGAGAGAGAGAGAGGGAAGGAGAGAGAGGGTCGGGAATATAGAAGAGAGAGAGAGAGAGAGAGGGAATGAGAGAGAGGTATAGAGGAGAGATGGAAGGAGAGAGAGGTATAGAGGAGAGAGGAGAGTGAGATATAGAGGAGAGAGGGAAGGAGAGAGAGGTATAGAGGCGAGAGAGGTATAGAGGAGAGAGAGAAGGAGAGAGAGGTATAGAGGCGAGAGAGGTATAGAGGAGAGAGAGAAGGAGAGAGAGGTATAGAGGAGAAAGGGAAGGAGAGAGAGGTATAGAGGAGAGAGAGAAGGAGAGAGAGGTATAGAGGAGAGAGGGAAGGAGAGAGAGGTATAGAGGAGAGGGAAGGAGAGAGATGGAAGGAGAGAGAGGTATAGAGGAGAGAGGGAAGGAGAGAGGGGTATAGAGGAGAGAGAGAGATAGAGAAGTGAGGGAAGGAGAGAGAGGTATAGAGGAGAGAGAGAGAGGTATAGAGGAGAGAGGGAAGGAGAGAGAGGTATAGTGGAGTGAGGGAAGGAGAGAGAAGTATAGAGGAGAGAGAGAGAGAGAGGTATAGAGGAGAGAGGGAAGGAGAGAGAGGTTTGGGAATATAGAGGAGAGAGAGAGATAGAGAGAGAGAGAGAGAGAGAGAGAGAGAGAGAGAGAGAGAGAGAGAGAGAGAGAGAGGAGAGAGGGAATGAGAGAGAGGGTCGGGAATATAGAGGAGAGAGAGAGAGAGAGAGAGATAGAGAGGAGAGGGGGAAGGAGAGAGAGGGTCGGGAATATAGAAGAGAGAGAGAGAGAGGGAAGGAGAGAGAGGGTTGGGAATATAGAAGAGAGAGAGAGAGAGGAGAGAGGGAAGGAGAGAGAGGGTCGGGAATATAGAAGAGAGAGAGAGGAGAGAGGGAAGGAGAGCGAGGGTCGGGAATATAGAGGAGAGAGAGAGAGGGAAGGAGAGAGGGGGTCGGGAATATAGAGGCGAGAGAGAGAGAGGGGAGAGAGGGAAGGAGAGAGAGGGTCGAGAATATAGAGGAGAGAGAGAGAGGGAAGGAGAGAGAGGGTCGGGAATATAGAAGAGAGAGAGAGGAGAGAGGGAAGGAGAGAGAGGGTCGGGAATATAGAGGAGAGAGAGAGAGGGAAGGAGAGAGGGGGTCGGGAATATAGAGGCGAGAGAGAGAGAGGGGAGAGAGGGAAGGAGAGAGAGGGTCGAGAATATAGAGGAGAGAGAGAGAGGGAAGGAGAGAGAGGGTCGGGAATATAGAAGAGAGAGAGAGAGAGAGAGAGAGAGGGAAGGAGAGAGAGGGTCGGGAATATAGAGGAGAGAGAGAGAGAGAGAAGATAGGAGAGAGAGGGTCGGGAATATAGAGAAGAGAGAGAGAGAGAGGAGAGAGGGAAGGAGAGAGAGGGTCGGGAATATAGAGAAGAGAGAGAGAGAGAGGAGAGAGGGAAGGAGAGAGAGGGTTGGGAATATAGAGGAGAGAGAGAGGAGAGAGGGAAGGAGAGAGAGGGTCGGGAATATAGAGGAGAGAGAGGAATAGTGGAGAGAGGGAAGGAGAGAGAGGGTCGGGAATATAGAGGAGAGAGAGAAGGAGAGAGGTATAGAGGAGAGAGGGAAGGAGAGAGAGGGTCGGGATAATAGAGGAGAGAGAGGAATAGTGGAGAGAGGGAAGGAGAGAGAGGGTCGGGAATATAGAGGAGAGAGAGGAATAGTGGAGAGAGGGAAGGAGAGAGAGGGTCGGGAATATAGAGGAGAGAGAGGAATAGTGGAGAGAGGGAAGGAGAGAGAGGGTCGGGAATATAGAGGAGAGAGAGGAATAGTGGAGAGAGGGAAGGAGAGAGAGGGTCGGGAATATAGAGGAGAGAGAGGAATAGTGGAGAGAGGGAAGGAGAGAGAGGGTCGGGAATATAGAGGAGAGAGAGGAATAGTGGAGAGAGGGAAGGAGAGAGAGGGTCGGGAATATAGAGGAGAGAGAGGAATAGTGGAGAGAGGGAAGGAGAGAGAGGGTCGGGAATATAGAGGAGAGAGAGGAATAGTGGAGAGAGGGAAGGAGAGAGAGGGTCGGGAATATAGAGGAGAGAGAGAAGGAGAGAGGTATAGAGGAGAGAGGGAAGGAGAGAGAGGGTCGGGATAATAGAGGAGAGAGAGAAGGAGAGAGAGGTATAGAGGAGAGAGGGAAGGAGAGAGAGGGTCGGGAATATAGAGGAGAGAGAGAGGAGAAGAGAAAGAGAGGGGGAGAGGATACTGGATATAGAAAGGTGGAATAGAGTCACATGGTGGCTATTGATGCTGTAAAGGAGGTACAGAGGTAAGGAAGCAGCAAGCCCTCTCTCTCTCTCCATCTCTCTCTCTCCATCCCTCCATCCCTCTCTCTCTCCATCCCTCCATCCCCCTCTCTCTCTCCATCCCTCCATCTCTCCATCCCTCCCTCCATCCCTCTCTCTCCATCCCTCCCTCCATCCCTCTCTCTCTCCATCCCTCTCCATCCCTCTCTCTCTCTCCATCCCTCCATCCCTCTCCATCCCTCCATCCCTCTCTCTCAACCCTCTCTCTCTCTCCATCCCTCTATCCCTCTCTCTCTCCATCCCTCTCCCTCTCAATCCCTCCCTCCATCCCTCTCTCTCTCTCCATCCCTCTCCATCCCTCCATCCCTCTCTCTCCCTGCCCCCGTCTCAGCAGAAGCTCTGATGAACTGCCAATTTTTCCCTTTATCACATTAGCACAGCCATGGGAGAAACACATTTGTTCTAGTCAAGTACACTAAAGATACAATTACCAGTCCAGGATATACATGTTTTATATCACCGCCGGCCTATAGCACAACACAATGAGGACCCGGGCCATATATATATATTAACACTAGCGTGATAGTTGATTTAAGAAAAGAAAACTGTCTCCGGGGAGAGGGAAGAATCCCATATGAGAGGACTGACTATTCAGTGCTTTAATAAAGGCTATAACTCCGGAGAGACTTTTCCTTTGAACACAAAGCATACCACTGCATTCTTTCAGAAATCATCCCATCTCTCTCTCTCTCTCTCTCTCTCTCTCTCTCTCTCTCTCTCTCTCTCTCTCTCTCTCTCTCTCTCTCTCTCTCAACTGTAAAGTTTGGTGTGAGATGTTCAACGAGCACATGTCGACATACTTTTGGAAATTTTTTTTTTTTTTTTTTTTTTTTTTACCTTTATTTAACTAGGCAAGTCAGTTAAGAACAAATTCTTATTTTCAATGACGGCCTAGGAACAGTGGGTTAACTGCCTGTTCAGGGGCAGAACGACAGATTTGTACCTTGTCAGCTTGGGGATTTGAACTTGCAACCTTTCGGTTACTAGCCCAACACTCTAACCACTAGGCTACCCTGCCGCCCCTAGTGTAGGTGTACTGATGCTGTTGTTCAAATGCACAGATCACTTTATACATCTTCTCGGAGAAACTACAGGCAGTTCAAGAACTTGGCATCATATTTCTGTCATACTGCTTTGCTGACAACCCAAACCATCTGGCGCCCCGGGTATTCAGCCAATCAGTGGCTGCCGCTGCTCTCCATCTCACTCTCTCTTGCTCTCTCCCCCTCTCACTCTCTTTATTCCAGCCTCTCTACATCTATAGAGGGGTGTTGTGGAAAAATGTTGACCCCCCCATTTAAAACTATAATTGTGTAGTAAAATCATGAAAAGTAAGCTGAGATCTGGTGTTTGGAGGGAGTTTAAATGTAAAACAGAATGGAAGTACTCTGAAACACCCAAAGTGGTTCTTCAATGGGAATAATTGTGTTTTTAAGAGAGTTGTTAACTCTGTGTTGTTGTATGTTTTTTTGTTTACCTTTATTTTACTAGGCAAGTCAGTTAAGAACAAATTCTTAATTTCAATAACGGGTTAAATGCCTGTTCAGGGGCAGAATGACAGATTTTGTACCTTGTCAGCTCGGGGATTTGAACTTGCAACCTTTCGGTTACTAGTCCAATGCTCTAACCACTAGGATACCCTGCCGCCCTCGAATTGCTATGCTTTATCTTGGCCAGGTCGCAGTTGCAAATGAGAACTTGTTCTCAACTAGCCTACCTGGTTAAATAAAGGTGTTCTCAACTAGTCTACCTGGTTAAATAAAGGTGTTCTCAACTAGTCTACCTGGTTAAATAAAGGTGTTCTCAACTAGCCTACCTGGTTAAATAAAGGTGTTCTCAACTAGCCTACCTGGTTAAATAAAGGTGTTCTCAACTAGCCTACCTGGTTAAATAAAGGTGAAATAAATAAAATAAAATATTTATATAAATGTTCTATTGGTTGCAAGAATTCTGTATAGTAAAAAAAAAAATTGAAGTTTGGAATCTGCCGTTGTTTTGCGTATCATAAATGGAATGGGTACATCGAAAATCAATTCCCAAATATTTAGCAATTTATATGGTACAGCTGTCAGTTTTTTGGTCCTTAAATGAATTTGGTATGTGTTTTTATTTATCAAGTATATTTAAATGTAACCTTTATTTAACTAGGCAAGTCAGCTAAGAACAAACCCGGACGACACTGGGCCAAATGTGCACCGCCCTATGGGACTCCCAATCACAGCGGTTGTGATACAGCCTGGATGATCTATTTCTAAAAAAGAAGCCCACTTTAAATCTTAGCTTTTTCACTAGTTCATCCGTATGTTTTTTAAACATTAACTCTTTGTCAATCCAAATGCCCAGATATTTGTAGGCGGGAGGCCGATCATTGGGAGAACCATCCAATGAATAAATATCTAGTCCATCTGAAACATTCTGGAGAGAACTACAGAACATCATGTAGTTAGTCATTCCCACAATAAGTACAAGTTTTAAACCAACCACGGCGTTCTGTAAGGTAACAAGGTCAGATTGCCGCTCTAACATAGCCTGGGGACAATGGCATACAGAAGTGTGAATAGAGATGAATATGTTTGACAGTGTTTCCTTCGAGCTACACTCTAAACTCATATCAACTAATATCACATAGACCTAATTAAAATCAGTCAGTTCTTCATTTTAAATCATGTCACATTCAAATCAGTCAACTCCATGTATCACATTCAACCTCATTCAAATCCTTCCTTGAGTACGTTCATATGGTCATTCCCAGACAGTCTGCCACTCTGCCCTGTTGATTCATCTACCAGTCACATCATCTACACTGACTGTAATGTAATGTGAAGAATCAGTAGCTCTGTGTCTCTCTGTGGGTAGGTCTAGATGTCAACAACAGAGAAGCTGGACCTATTCACGTCTGGGCCCTGTGGTAATTCACCCAGTAGACTATCTGCATAGGGCTCGGGTCGTTCTTCTAATTTGGGTATCCTAGCGGTTTGAGCAATGGGCTAGCAGCCGAAATGTCGGCAGTTTGAATCCTTGTGCCGGCAATGTGAAAAATCTGTTGATCTGTTGAGCAAGGCCCTTAAACCTAACTCCTCCAGGGGTGCTGAACAATGGTGACCCTGGCCGTGACCCAACTCTCCGAGGATGTCTCAGGGGGAGTTTGTCATTACGCAAAAAAGAAAAATCAAATTCACACTTGTATTGACTTGTACATGTGTGAAATAGGACAAATATGAGCACCCACAAAATTATAATAATAATAATAATAATCTATTCTATTCTACAGTATAAAACAGCTTCAGTAACACTGGACTAAATATAGCTGAGACGATCCTATGCATCTCTCTCTCTCTCTCTCTGAAGGTGTATAAATGTAATTTATGCCAGGCTGATGCCCTCTCCCCTCCCCTGCCAGCGGACAGAGGGCTGGCGTAAAGGTGCCCGCTTCTCTCCACTGCAGCAACCTTGCCTCACCTTCACACAGACACGCACACACTAACACAGATGCAGACACACACACACAAACCTCACCTTCAGTCAGACTGACAATCCGTCTCTGTCATTCTGGGTGGCATTGGGGCCGAGTGAGAGTGTGAAGGGGGGGGATCAGTAGCGAGGTAGGGGGAGGTCTGACCCTATGCCAGATACAACTCACCTCTCTCTCTCTCTCTCTCTCTCTCTCTCTCTCTCTCTCTCTCTCTCTCTGTGTGTACAGTTGAGGTCGGAAGTTTACATACACTTAGGTTTGAGTGATTCAACCACTCCACACATTTCTTTTAAGAAACTATAGTTTTGGCAAGTCGGTCAGGACATCTAATTTGTGCATGACACAAGTAATTTTTCCAACAATTGCTTACAGACAGATTATTTCACTTATAATTCACTGTATCACAATTCCAGTGGGTCAGAAGTTTACATACACGAAATTGACTGTGCCTTTAAACAGTTTGGAAAATTCCAGAAAATGATGTCATGGCTTTGGAAGCATCTGATAGGCTCATTGACATAATTTGAGTCAATTGGAGGTGTACCTGTGGATGTATTTCAAGGCCTACATTCAAACTCAGTGCCTCTTTGCTTGACATCATGATAAAATCAAAAGAAATCAGCCAAGACCTTAGAAATAAATTGTAGACCTCCACAAGTCTGGTTCATCCTTTGGAGCAATTTCCAAACGCCTGAAGGTACCATGTTCATCTGTACAAACAATAGTGCACAAGTATAAACACCATGTGACCACGCAGCCGTCATACGGCTCAGGAAGGAGACGCGTTCTGTCTCCTAGAGATGAACGTACTTCGGTGCGAAAAGTGCAAATCAATCCCAGAACAACAGCAAAGGACCTTGTGAAGATGCTGGAGGAAACAGGTACAAAAGTATCTATATCCACAGTAAAACGAGTCCTATATTGACATAACCTTAAAGGCTGCTTCAAAACGCCATAGAAAAGCCAGACTGCCTCCCGGGTGGCGCAGTGGTTAAGGGCGCTGTACTATCAGAGACTCTGGGTTCGCGCCCAGGCGCTGTCGTAACCGGCCGCGACCGGGAGGTCCATGGGGCGACGCACAATTGGCCTAGCGTCGTCCGGGTTAGGGAGGGCTTGGTCGGTAGGGATCTCCTTGTCTCATCGCGCACCAGCGACTCCTGTGGCAGGCAGTGCGCGCTAACCAAGGGTGCCAGGTGCACAGTGTTTCCTCCGGCACATTGGTGTGGCTGGCTTCCGGGTTGGATGCGCGCTGTGTTAAGAAGCAGTTGTGTATCGGAGGACGCATGACTTTCAACCTTCGTCTCTCCCGAGCCCGTACGGGAGTTGTAGCGATGAGACAAGATAGTAGCTACTACAACAATTGGATACTACGAAAATGGGGAGAAAAAGGAAAAAAAAAAAAAGGAAAGCCAGACTACGGTTTCCAACTGCACATGGGGACAAAGATCGTACTTTTTGGAGAAATGTCCTCTGGTCTGATGAAACAAAAATAGAACTGTTTGGCCATAATGACCATTGTTATGTTTGGAGGAAAAAATGGATAAATGGAGTATATGGTATAAATGGAGTATTTTAATAACTTAAAACAAACTCCAAAACCAAAGTCCATAATAAAATAAATGCGGGTACAAGAACCCGTCGCACACCAATCCATAAAACATGAACATAACAATAAACAATCTCTGACATGGACAGGAGGGGAAACAGAGGGTTACATACACAACAATTAATGAATGGGATTGGAATCAGGTGTGTAAAAAGACCAGACAAAACCAATGGAAAATGAAACATAGATCAATGATGGCTAGAAGACCGGTGACGTCGACCACTGAGCACCGCCCGAACAAGGAGAGGCATCGACTTCGGCAGAAGTTGTGACACAAATAAGAAAAGAGAAATGACAGTCCATCATTACATTAAGACTTTAGGGTCAGTCAATGCGGAACATTTCAAGAACTTTGAACGTTTTATCAAGTGCAATGATGAAACTGGCTCTCATGAGGACCGCCACAGGAAAGGAAGACCCAGAGTTACCTCTGCTGCAGAGAATAAGTTCATTAGAGTTCACTGCACCTCAGATTGCAGCCCAAATAAATGCTTCACAGAGTTCAAGTAACAGACACATCTCAACATCAACTGTTCAGAGGAGACTGTGTGAATCAGGCCTTCATGGATGAATTGCTGCAAATAAACCACTTCTAAAGGACACCAATAAGAAGAAGAGACTTGCTTGGGCCAAGAAACACAAGCAATGGACATTAGACCGGTGGAAATCTGTCCTTTGGTCTGATGAGTCCAAATGTAAAATGTTTGGTTCCAACTGCAGTGTCTCTGTGAGATGTAGAGTAGGTGAACGGATGATCTCTGCATGTGTGGTTCCCACCGTGAAGCATGGAGGAGTGGGTGTGATGGTGTGGGGGTGCTTGCTGGTGACACTATTTAGAATTCAAGGCACACTTAACCAGCATGTCTACCACAGTATTCTGTAGCAATACGCCATCCCATCTGGTTTGCGCTGTCATTTGTTTTTCAACTGGACAATGACTGTGTAAGGTCTGTGCAAGGCTGTGTAAGGGCTATTTGACCAAGAAGGAGAGTGATGGAGTGCTGCATCAGATGACCTGGCCTCCACAATCACCGACCTCAATCAACTGAGATGGTTTGGGATGAGCTGGACCGCAGAGTGAAGGAAAAGCAGCCAACAAGTGCTCAGCATATGTGGGAACTCCTTCAAGACTGTTGGAAAAGCATTCCAAGTGAAGCTGGTTGAGAAAATGCCAAGAGTGTGCAAAGCTGTCATCAAGGGTGGCTGCTTTGAAGAATCTCAAATTGATTTGTTTTATTCATTTTTGGTTACTACATGTTTTGATGTCTTCACTATTATTCTACAATGTAGAAAATAGTCAAAACAAAGAAAAACCCTTGAATGAGTCGGTGTGTCCAAACTTTTGACTGGTACGGTATTTACAAAACATTATGAGGGATTGGAAATGATGCAGAGAATTACACTGATAGAAGCCACAATCTGTCTGCAATATTATTTTTTATAAAATAAGACATGAGAGCAGATGGGAAGAAAGGCAATGTCAACATGAAAGGCCTGAATGCTGTTAAAGATTAACGTGGGCTGTTTTGCAGTGATGACTGTCTGACACACATTAATGTGATAATGCTGATTTAGACAGGCACATAGGAGACCGCCTCTGGGGTTCTTTAGGCATGCTCCCTCACTGACACACTGATGACTCCCACGGAATATACATCTCTAACTCTGTCTTTCACTGCTCTCTTTCTGTCTCTCTCTCTTTTATACTTTCCCTCCATCCCTCTCTTTCTCCGTCACTCTAAGTGGCGTGACCTGCCAGTAGTCTTCAGCAGAAATGTGACACCTAAACAAGTTCCCAGAGCTAGAGAAACAATAAAATGAGACAGAGAAACCGAGGAAATGCAACAGAGCTTCCTCCTCCCCCCCCCCTCACCTCCCTTCTCATCTACCTCCTCCTCCTCCCCCTCACCCCCCTTTTCATCTACCTCCCCCCCTCACATCCCTTCTCATCTACCTCCTCCCCCTCTCCTCCCTCCTACCTCCCTCCTCCTCGCAACCCCCTCATCACCTCCTTCCTCCCCTCTCACCAACCTCCTCCCCCTCTCATCTCCCCTCACCTACCTCCTCCCCCTCCCACCTCCCCTCTCACCTGCCCTCTCATCTATATCCTCCCCCTCTCACCTCCCCTCTCACCTACCTCCCTCCCCCTCTCATCTCCCCTCTCACCTACCTCCTCCCATCTCCCCCCTCCTTACCTACCTCCTGCCCACTCTCTCCCCTCCTTTACCTACCTCCCGCCCACTCTCCCCTCCTTACCTACCTCCCGCCCACTCCCCCCTCCTTACCTACCTCCTCGCCCACTCTCCCCTCCTCCTTACCTACCTCACGACCACTCTCCCCTCCTCCTTACCTACCTCACGACCACTCTCCCCTCCTCCTTACCTACCTCCTCGCCCTCTCCCCCCTCCTTACCTACCTTCCGCCCTCTCCCCCCTCCTTACCTACCTCCCGCCCACTCTCTCCCTCCTTACCTACCTCCTCGACCTCTCCCCTCCTCCTTACCTACCTCCCCCCCACTCTCCCCTCTTCCTTACCTACCTCCTCACTCTCTCCTCCTTACCTACCTCCTCACTCTCTCCCCTCCTCCTTACCTACCTCCTCGCCCTCTCCCCCCTCCTTACGTACCTCCTCGCTCTCTCGCCTCCTCCTTACCTACCTCCCGCCCACTCTCCCCCCTCCTTACCTACCTCCTCGCTCTCTCCCCTCCTCTTTACCTACCTCCCACCCACTCTCCCCCCTCCTTACCTACCTCCTCGCCCTTTCCCCCCTCCTTACCTACCTCTCGCACACTCTCCCCTCCTCCTTACCTACCTCTCGCCCACTCTCCCATCCTCCTTACCTACCTCCCGCCCACTCTCCCCCCTCCTTACCTACCTCTCGCACTCTCCCCTCCTCTTTACCTACCTCCCGCCCACTCTCCCCCCCCCTCCTTACCTACCTCCCGCCCACTCTCCCCCCTCCTTACCTACCTCCTCGCCCTCTCCCCCCTCCTTACGTACCTCCTCGCTCTCTCCCCTCCTCCTTACCTACCTCCCGCCCACTCTCCCCTCTCCTTACCTACCTCCCGCCCACTCACCCCTCCTCCTTACCTACCTCCCGCCCACTCTCCCCTCCTCCTTACCTACCTCCCGCCCACTCACCCCTCCTCCTTATCTTCCCTTTTCAGTCTCATGTCAGACACGTCTTGTTTAATCTCTATTACAGCAGTTTTCCGTCCCAAATGACCAACAATAAGCCCCGCCACTAGACAAATCGGCTGACCGATATTATCGTCCAATATTTGCCTTTCACTTCTCTCAACCACCTCATCACCTCCCTTCTCATCTCCCCTCTCACCTACCTCCTCCCCCTCTCCCCCCTCCTCACCTACCTCCCGCCCACTCTCCCATCCTTCTTACCTCCCTCCCACAGACAAATGACCAGCAATAAGCCCCATCACTAGAGCTTGACCGACATATCGGCTGACCGATATTATCGTCCACTATTTGCCTTTCAAAGAAAAATGTGTATTGGTCTTTATAAAGCACTGATATTATATACACAGAATGAACAAATACGTGTGATCATTTGTGGTCATTTTTAGAAATGAAGAAGGAGCTCTACGAGCTGCTCATTCAACATCATTCAGCCCGTAAGTCACAATGTGAGGATCAGCCTTCGCCACGCCATCGACAGCGTATCTGAATAAGTAAATAATCCTAAATAAACTTCAACCCTGTCGTCATCACAGGCTCACCTGGTTAATGTTAGTTCGCTAGCTAACCAGCAATGTAGTTAGGCTCTATCTACCCAGAATGCTAGCTATCAAGCAATCTATGCTACTTATGTGTGAACACTGGATTGGCGCCAAAGTCAACACTGACTCATCATTCATACGAAAATAACACTGTTACTGCCTGTACCATTTATGTTTGTTTAGTTAGTTGGCGCAGATCATTTAGGCCAAGTGCTTCATTCATGATGAGATAAGATTGTTAGCTAGCTAGCTCCGCCCTCAACTTCTGGTCTCTGTGTTGTTGTTCTGTTTGTTGCTACTTGGCTATCTGCCAAACTTTTTTTTTTTTTTTTACTTTTAATACATTTACCAACGTCTTAGTTATTTCCTCGCTCAACTTCTTTCCTTCAACTTTTTAACCCCGGACGCTTTATCTGGACATGGTTCTACAGGACCTCCACCGGCTGAAAAAGCTAAGTAGTAACATTAACACTATGCCATCTAATTGCAGTCGCTGTACTCTTCATATACAGGAGAACTATCGCCTTATGGTGAGGATAGCCTTGTTGCCTGCACAGCTTCAGATGCAATCATTAGGCAAGGGTAATTTAAGTGTAGGAGAGTATGAAACTGCATCTGTGCCACCAGTAAGTACAGATAGTAGTATAAATCCCCCCTGCACAGTCCCCGCAGCCGGACAATTTTCTCAAGGTTTCTGGAAAGAAATGCTGTTGGCATGCTCAACCGGTGTAGCTCATTCAGCCGACAGAAACTTTCAACCAGTTCTCCCCATTAAGCAACAAGCCTTCTCAGGTCTCTCCTCCACCTGTTATGTGGTCTGAGCCGCCAAAGCCTCCCACCATTAGCTCTGACAAATTGAAAACCCTAGTCATTGGCGACTCCATTATCCGCAGTATTAGACTTAAAATAATCATACAGCGATCATACACTGTTTACCAGGGGGCAGGGCTACCGGCGTAAAGGATAATCTGAAGATGGTGCTGGCTAAAGCTAAAACTGGCGAGTGTAGAGAGCATAGGGATATTGTTATCCACGTCGGCACCAACGATGTTAGGATGAAACAGTCAGAGGTCACCAAGCGCAACATGGCTTCAGCGTGTAAATCAGCTAGAAAGATGTGTCGGCATCTCGTATATGTCTCTGGTCCCTCCCAGTTAGGGGGAGTGATGAGCTCTACAGCAGTGTCTCACAACTTAATCGCTGGTTGAAAACTGTTTTCTACCCCCCACCAAAAGATAGAATTTGTAGATATTTGGCACTCTTTCTTGGACTCACCCACAAACCGGACCAAGCCTGGCCTTCTGAGGAGTGACAGACTCCATCCTAGCTGGAGGGGTGCTCTCATCTTATCTAACATAGACAGGGCTCTGACTACTCTATCTCCACAATGAGATAAGGTGCAGGCCAGGCAGCAGGCTGTTAGCCAGCCTGCCAGCATAGTGGAGTCTACCACTAGCACAGTCAGTGTAGTCAGCTCAGCTATCCCCATTGAGACCGTGTCTGTGCCTCAATCTAGGTCGGGCAAAACAAAACATAGCGGAGTTCACCTTAGCAATCTCACTGGAATAAAGACCTCCTCCATTCCTGTCATTATTGAAACAGATTGTGATATCTCACATCTCAAAATAGGGTTACTTAATGTTAGATCCCTCACTTCCAAGGCAGTCATAGTCAATGAACTAAACACTGATCATAATTTTGATGTGAATGGCCTGACTGAAACAAGGCTCAAGCCTGATGAATTTACTCTGTTAAATGAGGCCTCACCTCCTGGTTACACTAGTGACCATATCTCCTATTCATCCCGCAAAGGCGGAGGTGTGGCTAACATTTATGACAGCAAATTTCAATTTACAAAAAAAAAAAAAGACCACCTAACTGAGGAATTAAATTTAACCTTGTGTAATACCCTAGATGCAGTCGCAACCCTAAAAACAAAAACATATGTTATAGGAAACTAGCTCCCCGGTATACAGAAAATACCCGAGCCCTGAAGCAAGCTTCCAGAAAATGGGAACGGAAATGATGCTCCACCAAACTGGAAGTCTTCCGACTAGCATGGAAAGACAGTACCGTGCAGTATCGAAGAGCCTTCACTGCTGCTCCATCATCCTATTTTCTCAACTTAATTGAGGAGAATAAGAACAATCCCAAATGTATTTTGAAAACTGTCGCAAATGTTCACTTCAGCAGTGATAAATTCATGAACTTCTTTGATGAAAAGATCATGATCCTTAGAAAGCAAATTACGGACTCTTTGAATCTGAGAATTTCTCCAAAGCTCAGTTGTCCTGAGTCTGCACAGAACTGAAGTAGTTGAGACACTCAAGTTTTTTAATCCTGTATCTCTTGACACATTCATGAAAATAGTCATGGCCTCTGAATCATCAAGCTACATACTGGACCCTATTCCAACTAAACTACTAAGAGCTACTTCCTGTGCTTGGCCATCCTATGTTGAACATAATAAATGGCTCCCTATCCACCGGATGTGTACCAAACCCACTAAAAGTGTCAGTAATAAAGGCTCTCTTGAAAAAAGCCAAACCTTGACCCGAAAAATGTTTTTTAAAAACTATCGGCCTATATTGAATCTCTAATTTCTTTCAAAACATTGGGAAAAAGCAACTCACTGCCTTCCCGAAGACAAATAATGTATACGAAACGCTTCAGTCTGGTTTTAGACCTCCTCATAGCACTGAGACTGCACTCGTGAAGGTGGTAAATTACCTTTTAATGGCGTCAGACCAACATCTGTCCTCGTGCTCCTAGACCTTAGCGCTGCTTTTGACATGATTGATCACCACATTCATTTGGAGAGATTAGAAACCCTAATTGGTCTGCACGGACAAGTTCTTACCTGGTTTAGATGATATCTGTCGGAAAGATATCGGTTCGTCTCTGTGGATGATTTGTCGTCTGACAATTGTACATTTCGGCGTTCCTCAAGGTTCCGTTTTAGGACCACTGTTTGTTTCACTATATATTCTACCTCTTGGTGATCCATGCTCTAATCCATGCTTTTGTCACTTCTATATTGGACTACTGCAATGCTCTACTCTCCGGCTACCAGGATAAAGCACTACATAAACTTAAGTTAGTGCTAAACATGGCTGCTAGAATCCTGACTAGAACCCCAAAAAACCCCTGACTAGAACCCCAAAAAAGTATCATATTACTCCAGTGAGCCTCTCTAAATTGGTTTCCTGTTAAGGCTGTGGGTGATTTCAAGGTTTTACCGCTAACCTATAAATCATGACAAGGGCTTGCTCCTACCTATCTCTCCGATCTGGTCCTGCCATACATACCTACAGATACGCTACGGTCACAATACGCAGGTCTCCTTATTGTCCCTAGAATTTCTAAGCAAACAGCTGGAGGCAGGTCTTTCTTCAATAAAGCTCCATTTTTATGGAATGGTCTGCCTATACAGTAGCAGACTCAGTCTCAACTTTTAAGTCATTACTGAAGAATCATCTCTTCAGTAGGTCCTATGATTGAGTGTAGGCTGGCCTAGGGGTGCGAAGGTGAACGGCAAGGCACTGGAGCCACGAACCGCCCTTGCTGTCTCTACCTGGCTGGCTCCCATCCGGCTCCCCTCTCTCCACTGGGATTCTCTGTCTCTGACCCAATTACGGGGTCACTGGCTTTCTAGTGCTCTTCCATGCCGTCCCTAGCAGGGGTGCGTCACTTGAGTGGGTTGAATCACAGATGTGATCTTCCTGTCCGGTTTTGCGCCCCTCGGGCTCGTGCGGTGGAGGAGATCTTCAGCTTTGTCTCAGGGTAGTAAGTTGGTGGTTTGTTGATATCCCTCTAGTGGTGTGGGGGCTGTGCTTTGGCAAAGTGGGTGGGGTTATATCTTGCCTGGTTGTCCCTGTCTGGGTGTATCATCGGACGGGGCCACAGTGTCCCTCGACCCACCCCTGTCTCAGTCTCCAGTATCTATGCTGCAGTAGTCTGTAGCGGGGGGGCTAGGGTCAGTCTTATCTGGTGTCCTGTGTGAATTTAAGTATACCCCCTCCAATTCTCTCTCGCCTATCTCTCTCCCCTCCCAGAGGACCTGAGCCCTAGGATCATGCCTCAGGACCACCTGGCCTGATGACTCCTGACTGTCCCCAGTCCACCTGGTCGTGCTCCTGCTCCGGTTTCAACTGTTCTGCCAGCGGCTAGGAAACCCTGACCTGTTCACCGGACGTGCTACCTCTTGGACCTTCTGTTTTCGACTATATCACTCTACCACACCTGCTTTCTCGTCCTCTGAATGCTCGGCTATGAAAAGCCAACTGACATTTACTCCTGAGGTGCTGACCTGTTGCTCCCTCTACACCACTGTGATTATTATTTGACCCTGCTGGTCATCTATGAACGTTTGAACATCTTTAAGAACAATCTGGCCTTAAATGGCCATGTACTCTTATAATCTCAATCTGGCCACCCCTCAAAGCCTGGTTCCTCTATAGGTTTCTTACTAGGTTCCTGCCTTTCTAGGTAGTTTTTCCTAGCCACCGTGCTTCTACATCTGCATTGCTTGCTGTTTGGGGTTTTAGGCTGGGTTTCTGTATTGCACTTTGTGACATCTGCTGATGTAAAAAGGGCTTCATAAATACATTTGATTGTTAGCTTGCTAAATTAGAACGAGTGACTAAAATCAGTGCGGCAAGCATTTTCAGTCATCAGTGCATGCCAGGGAACAGGGAAAATTCTTTAAAACAGTTTTCAGCTGTGCTAACATAATTGCAAAAGGGTTTCTAATGATCATTTAGCCTTTTAAAATTATGAACTTGGATTAGCTAACACAACGTGCCATTGGAACACAGGAGTGATGGTTGCTGATAATGGGCCTCTGTACGCCTATGTAGATATTCCATAAAAAATTGCCGTTTCCAGCTACAATAGTCATTTACAACATTAACAACGACTACACTGTATTTCTGATCAGTTTGACGTTATTTTAATGGACAAAAACAAGAACATCTCTAAATGACCCCAAACTTTTGAACGGTAGTGTATGTACTATCTTCATTTGAAAAGTTTGTCATAGGAGTAAAATAACAGCATCAGAAACTGTGAATTATTATGTGGATTGTAATTCATGGACATATTTTTAGGGGTTGCAAAAAGTTTTGTTAGGGCAAATCAAGTCTGACATTTTAAATTACGCAAAAAATCTCTGGGACAATACTGATCAAATTAAGATTGCACATCTACACTGAGTGTACAAAACATTAGGAACACCTTCCAAATATGGACTTGTTTTGCTTTCAGAACAGCCTTAATTCGTTAGGGCATGGACTCTACAAGGTGTCGCAAATGTTTCACAGGGTTGCTGGCCCATGTTGACTCCAATGCTTCCCACAGTCGTGTCAAATTGGCTGGATGTCATTTGGGTGGGGGACCATTCTTGATGCAGACAGGAAACTGTGGAGCATAAAAACCCAGCAGCGTTGCAGTTCTTGACACAAGCTGATGCGCCTGGCAACCTACTACCGTACCCTGTTCAAAGGCACAAAAATCTTTTGTCTTGCCCATTTACCCTTTTGTCTTGCCCATGGCACACATACACAATCCATGTCATAATTGTTTCAAGGCTTAAAAATCCTTCTTTAACCTGTCTCCTCTCCTTCATCTACACTGATTGAAGTGGATTTTCAAGTGACATCAATAAGGGATCATAGCTTTCACCTGGATCACCTGGTCAGTCTATGTCATGGAAAGAGCAGGTGTTCTTAATGTTTTGTAAACTCAGTGTATTATGTTTAAACACAGCACATGGTAGCTATTGAGTTGAGATGGGGAAGTTAGTAGGTAGTCAACTCCAAATAGGCTTAATGGATCACAATAAGGAGTCACATACAATGTTGTCTGTGCACCTCCAGTAAAAATGGATATACCATAGTCTACATTAGTACATAAGTGCTCTTAAGTGATTCAAGAAGTCCCAAACAAAAAATGATGACACTCCTCAGTCCTGCACCACACAATCTCTGAATTACAGCAGTGGGCACAGTCTGGTTATATATGAAGTGTGTGTGTGTGTCGAGCATGCCTCTGTGTGTCTGCACGTCCGTGTGTGTGTGTGTATGTACACACCCATGTGTATGCCTGCGTGTGCGTGCCTTTGTGTGTGTGTGTGTGTGTGTGTGTGTGTGTGTGTGGCCCCCTGCACCCACAGCTGGTCCAAAGCAGATGTTTACCAGTATAATTACCCTCCAGACCATACGTCATCTCCAGCCTCTAGATGTGTAGTGACACCAGTTCAACACAGACCTGCTGTGGTTCTCAGGGAGCACATTCATTTCAATACTCTTACTGTCTATTGGCCAGAAAATAAAATATGGTCAGACACTTACAGAAGAAAACACAAAGGTGTAAACACACAGACACAAACAAGCAAACACACACACATCGAGTTAAGTAAAACGTTCAAAATTACTACAGGTGTACAAAATATCATAATGTTATCATAATGACGTGGCTAACGTAGCTAACGTGACAACATATATCACTTAATTGTCTTAAACAGGGGCAGAGTGTGTATGGTGTGTATCCACTCCTGTTCAAAACACAGGTCAGTGTAGGGCAGGGGAGGGTACATAGATAGGTATGGGAAGCCGGTTTTTACCTGTAGAGCTAGGTGGGTCCACCTGTCCACTGTGAGTCTGCCCTGGGTGCTGAAGGTCAGAGTGCCAACCTGACTGCTGGGCTGACCGTAATGTAGTTTGACCGCAGACTCAGACACGGTCAACAGGAACACCAACCGCTCCTCTGAACTCTTCTCCAACACCATCCTGAACATAGAGAGACAGGGTCACAAACACACACACACACAACAACTTACACACACACACTCTGTGCCCACTAGACTATAACAAGCTAAATCAAGTGTGTTACTGCGGGCTGGAACAAAAGCCTGCCCACTCAATGAAGACCATAGAGGGGCTATAAAAAAAACAAAGGATTTCAGAATAGGGTAAATATGGTCAGGGAGAAATCCAAACTAGTCTAATCAGAATTAATGGGAGTAGAGGCGTAATCCTGGTTTTACTTATGCAGGAAAATAAAAGAAAGGTATAATCCTGGTTTTACTTATGCAGGAAAATAAAAGAAAGGTATAATCCTGGTTTTACTTATGGAGGAAAATAAAAGTAAGACACGTGATGCATCAGAAATGATGTAACAGAATTTGATGATTGTTAACCTAAAATATTGTCAACCTGGAATAGGATCATATAATTATAAACACAGTTTATACCAGTTTTATACCCCTTTTCTGTATAGCCTCTAAAATATATGTAAACAGACTATAAATGTAAAAAATGTTGTTTTCCTGGAAAGCTGTGACTGCTAATATATGTTACAATACTTGTTCCATTTCCAACTTGTCTAAGTCCTCTCATCAACTGATGTCAGACAGTGTCTGTGGATTGACTGCACTGTTTGAATGGAATGTTGGCGTATTGGCAGTTAGTACAAAAACAACTGCATCATTTTACACAATATCTTATCACAGCACCTGGCAAACTATGGTTGTTGACCAACTCCCTGACCACAATGGCTTTTTGTCATTAAAAAGGTTAATGTTGATTCTAGTATTCTAACGACTAATTATTTGGTGAAGACCCCTGGTCCAGACAGACTGTATGTTTCCACAGAGGGTAAGATCCACCCTAACAAACACGAGGGTGATTGTGACATTTACTCATATCATATTTACCATGATTTCCTCCTGCTGTTACAGTGGTGTAAAGGAGCAGCCACCCACACACTCTGTGTCATATTAAACATCATCAAACACATTTTATGGGAAACTCCTACTTTTAATGAACACCGGCCAACACACCCAATAAATCACCAGTGTGAGTAATATGTGTACTGTGTGTGTACTGTGTGTGTGTTGTTTGTGTCCCAGCCCTGCCTGCCTGTTCAGTTCAGTCCAGATAACTTGAGAAAATGAAGTAAGGGCAGAGGGGAGGGGACAGGACAGGGGACAGGACAGAGGGGACAGGACAGAGGGGAGGGGACAGGGCAAAGGGGAGGGGACAGGGCAGAGGGGAGGGGACAGGGAAAAGGGGAGGGGACAGGGCAGAGGGGACAGGGCAGAGGGGAGGGGACAGAGCAGAGGGGACAGGGCAGAGGGGAGGGGGCGGAGCAGAGGGGACAGAGCAGAGGGGACAGGGCAGAGGGGAGGGGGCGGAGCAGAGGGGACAGGGCAGAGGGGAGGGGACAGAGCAGAGGGGAGGGACAACTTTGTGGAATGAAATGTAGCTTGAGTTTCTGCTGGTTTGGTCTACTTAGAACTGGGCCAGTCCTCTCAGGGTGTGTGTGGGTGTGTGTCTGGACTTGCGTGCATGCCCGCGTGGGTAGGTATGAGAATGTGTGTGTGTGGCTGGTACAAGTGTCTAGGGTGAGTGCAGCGACACATCTTTTAGTGTCATGTTATCCTGAGTCTGGCATACTGATAGGTATTAAGGAGAAACTCCCTAAGGAGAATAAAACCAGCTCACTCCCTCCCTGGTCCTTATTAGCACAGCAACATAACTAAACTT
This sequence comes from Oncorhynchus mykiss, assembly GCF_057628025.1. Classification (NCBI taxonomy): domain Eukaryota; kingdom Metazoa; phylum Chordata; class Actinopteri; order Salmoniformes; family Salmonidae; genus Oncorhynchus; species Oncorhynchus mykiss. The sequence continues at coordinate 60,027,927 of NC_143040.1, forward strand.
AATGGTATCCTTATCCTTCCCCCTAACCTAAAGCCTAACCATAACCTTACATTAAGAACAAATAGGTTCAATCAATTCTGATGATATAGCAGATTTAGTCCTTTGTAACATGGCTCTCTACCTGTTGAGCTGACAGTGTGTAGACATCCTTCTGTCTCTCAGACCATTCATCACTCCATTCCCCCTCCTCCTCCCCGCTCCCCTCCTCCTCCCCCCCTCTCTGGTCCCCCCCTCCCCGCTCCCCTCCTCCTCCCCGCTCCCCTCCTCCTCTCTGGTCCCCCCCTCCCCGCTCCCCTCCTCCTCCCCGGTCCCCTCACCTCCCCATCTACTCTCCCATGCCGGCTCCCCCTCTCCAATCCCCTCTCTACTCTGTCATTTTCTAGGAAAACAAAGTGGAGGAAAACAAAGTGCTGTTTGAGTGGATGCTCTCTCTATACACGGAGAAACACACAGGGCAATCTTTCTCCCATTGATCTAAACTAGCCACAGCTGCTGGTATGATAACACACACACACACACAATACACCGACACATACACACAGTGTAACACACACACACATGCACTAATAGTCACTAGAATTCCTGTTTTGTGTCTGTTTGTTATAATTTTATATAAAATTCCCAAAGTAAGCCTCTCCATTATCTGTGTGGCAGTAGTAGAATGCCAGTGAGTCCTGTGTTAGGATGCCAGAGATCCATGGACAGATTCCTCACACAGCCTAACACAAGTCACACAGCCTGACACAAATCACACAGCCTGACACAAATCACACAGCCTGACACAAATCACACAGCCTGACACAAATCACACAGCCTGACACAAATCACACAGCCTGACACAAATCACACAGCCTGACACAAATCACACAGCCTGACACAAATCACACAGCCTCATTACAGTTTTTTGCGACTGCTTACACACTTGTTGCGGAATTTGGCTCATTGTGTCAAAACTCTACACACAAGCCAAATAAGACACAACACTTGGAGATAAACATCTCACTTCTATGTCAAAATGAAACTGCAATCAAAACAATCAAAACAATCCTTTTTCAAACTGGCATTTTTGCAACAAAATGATCCACACATGCACCATTTGAATGACTCTTTCAAAGCAACAACAACACACTGATGTACTTTATACCAAACACTGTCTGTCTTTAGTACTTTGTACACCTTTTTAATGTTCTCATACAGGGTTCTGTGAAAGATTGTTCCAGTACAGTACATCTCCTCACATTTCAATCAACACAAATATAGAAAGGCTTCAGAAATAAATATATACAGCTTACTTTTTTTGCCATTGCAGGTTTTTACAACAACAAAACACAAAGAAAAGTAGAATTACAGTACAGTAATCAATACAATATGCTACTGTAAACTCACAGAAACAAGAAGTAATTACAGTAAAATTACAGTGCAAGGGTAAACAAATAGTATTCTAAGGGATGGGGAGGGTGGTTTATGGACCCCGCCTTGTTAGGGTCTGGCCACATCACAAGCAATGTCATCCCTGGCTAGGCAACAGGGAAAATATTACCGTGCCGTATCCAACCCTGGACTAACCCCACCTCAATGTCTCCGTGGCTTGCAGAAGAGGCAGGCGAGTATGTGGTTGGCGGTCATACACTTTCCAACACCAAGCCAAACAGAATTGTTCAATCAGATTAAGAAATGGGGAGTAAGGAGGCAAGTATACAACTGTGAAGTTATTGTGGGTGGTGAACCAGCCCCTGACCAGAGCAGCCCGGTGGAAACTAACATTATCCCAGATGACAACAAACCTGGGCTGCTCTGGTCCGTCCTGTACAACTGTGAAGTTATTGTGGGTGGTGAACCAGCCCCTGACCAGAGCAGCCTGGTGGAAACTAACATTATCCCAGATGACAACAAACCTGGGCTGCTCTGGTCCGTCCTGTACAACTGTGAAGTTATTGTGGGAGGTGAACCAGTCCCTGACCAGAGCAGCCTGGTGGAAACTAACATTATCCCAGATGACAACAAACCTGGGCTGCTCTGGTCCGTCCTGTACAACTGTGAAGTTATTGTGGGTGGTGAACCAGTCCCTGACCAGAGCAGCCTGGTGGAAACTAACATTATCCCAGATGACAACAAACCTGGGCTGCTCTGGTCCGTCCTGTACAACTGTGAAGTTATTGTGGGTGGTGAACCAGTCCCTGACCAGAGCAGCCTGGTGGAAACTAACATTATCCCAGATGACAACAAACCTGGGCTGCTCTGGTCCGTCCTGTACAACTGTATTATGTAGTGCATCCAGAAATCTGATTATGTGTGTAGTATTGTAGGGACCGAGGGTGGCATGGTGATGGACAACTCCTTGCAGACTAATAGCAGTGCACAAGGTGATATTTGCCCTGCGCTGCCCAGGGACATTCACAACGGCTTTTTGTCCAATAACATTCCCCTGTGCTGCCCAGGGACATTCACTATGGCTCTTTGTCCTATAACATTCCCCTGCGCTTCCCAGGGACATTCACTATGGCTCTTTGTCCTGTAACATTCCCCCTGCGCTGCCCAGGGACATTCACTATGGCTCTTTGTCCTATAACATTCCCCTGCGCTGCCCAGGGACATTCACTATGGCTCTTTGTCCTGTAACATTCCCCCTGCGCTGCCCAGGGACATTCACTATGGCTCTTTGTCCTGTAACATTCCCCCTGCGCTGCCCAGGGACATTCACTATGGCTCTTTGTCCTATAACATTCCCCTGCGCTGCCCAGGGACATTCACTATGGCTCTTTGTCCTGTAACATTCCCCCTGCGCTGCCCAGGGACATTCACTATGGCTCTTTGTCCTGTAACATTCCCCCTGCGCTGCCCAGGGACATTCACTATGGCTCTTTGTCCTGTAACATTCCCCCTGCGCTGCCCAGGGACATTCACTATGGCTCTTTGTCCTATAACATTCCCCTGCGCTGCCCAGGGACATTCACTATGGCTCTTTGTCCTGTAACATTCCCCCTGCGCTGCCCAGGGACATTCACTATGGCTCTTTGTCCTGTAACATTCCCCCTGCGCTGCCCAGGGACATTCACTATGGCTCTTTGTCCTATAACATTCCCCTGCGCTGCCCAGGGACATTCACTATGGCTCTTTGTCCTATAACATTCCCCTGCGCTGCCCAGGGACATTCACAACGGCTCTTTGTCCTGTAACATTCCCCCTGCGCTGCCCAGGGACATTCACTATGGCTCTTTGTCCTATAACATTCCCCTGCGCTGCCCAGGGACATTCACTATGGCTCTTTGTCCTGTAACATTCCCCTGCGCTGCCCAGGGACATTCACTATGGCTCTTTGTCCTATAACATTCCCCCTGCGCTGCCCAGGGACATTCACTATGGCTCTTTGTCCTGTAACATTCCCCCTGCGCTGCCCAGGGACATTCACTATGGCTCTTTGTCCTATAACATTCCCCCTGCGCTGCCCAGGGACATTCACTATGGCTCTTTGTCCTATAACATTCCCCTGCGCTGCCCAGGGACATTCACTATGGCTCTTTGTCCTGTAACATTCCCCCTGCGCTGCCCAGGGACATTCACTATGGCTCTTTGTCCTATAACATTCCCCTGCGCTGCCCAGGGACATTCACTATGGCTCTTTGTCCTATAACATTCCCCCTGCGCTGCCCAGGGACATTCACTATGGCTCTTTGTCCTATAACATTCCACTGCGCTGCCCAGGGACATTCACTATGGCTCTTTGTCCTGTAACATTCCCCTGCGCTGCCCAGGGACATTCACTATGGCTCTTTGTCCTATAACATTCCCCTGCGCTGCCCAGGGACATTCACTATGGCTCTTTGTCCTATAACATTCCCCTGCGCTGCCCAGGGACATTCACAACGGCTCTTTGTCCTGTAACATTCCCCCTGCGCTGCCCAGGGACATTCACTATGGCTCTTTGTCCTATAACATTCCCCTGCGCTGCCCAGGGACATTCACTATGGCTCTTTGTCCTGTAACATTCCCCTGCGCTGCCCAGGGACATTCACTATGGCTCTTTGTCCTATAACATTCCCCCTGCGCTGCCCAGGGACATTCACTATGGCTCTTTGTCCTGTAACATTCCCCCTGCGCTGCCCAGGGACATTCACTATGGCTCTTTGTCCTATAACATTCCCCCTGCGCTGCCCAGGGACATTCACTATGGCTCTTTGTCCTATAACATTCCCCTGCGCTGCCCAGGGACATTCACTATGGCTCTTTGTCCTGTAACATTCCCCCTGCGCTGCCCAGGGACATTCACTATGGCTCTTTGTCCTATAACATTCCCCTGCGCTGCCCAGGGACATTCACTATGGCTCTTTGTCCTATAACATTCCCCCTGCGCTGCCCAGGGACATTCACTATGGCTCTTTGTCCTATAACATTCCACTGCGCTGCCCAGGGACATTCACTATGGCTCTTTGTCCTGTAACATTCCCCTGCGCTGCCCAGGGACATTCACTATGGCTCTTTGTCCTATAACATTCCCCTGCGCTGCCCAGGGACATCGGGCCCCAACGCCTGGTTTTAGCTAGATTGAATCCAGCTTCATCAATGAAATTAACTGATGAGGCTGTGCAGCTGCAAAGTCCAGGACTCTCTATAACAGAACATACATAAACACTTTAAACACACTGTACCGTGAATATGGTGTAACTCAAAACACAGGACTACAAGGTCTACATTTTCACACAGGGATGGGGTGGGGGGTGGGTTGAGTCAGACACATTCAGTCAAAACTACAAGCTACAGGCAAGGCAGGTGTCCCCACAGACAACCCCCAGAATGACTGCTTTGTCTGAATGTATCTATGCAGTGCCAATAGGACACAATCTACTGCCATTACTGTATTACAGTATAATACAGTGACACTTGCACGTCGTCATAGTGAAGGTCTTTGACTCTAACTCTGTTCCTCTCAAATAGAACCCTGGACAGCTTCATCGTAAGTTGTTGTTGACACAAGATGTAGCAGAGGGTGGACATACTGACACGGTTGATATTATGGAATGTCGTGTGATCTGCCATGATTTGCTCTCGTAGTTGATGTAGGCGGATGGTGGCGTTGGCCAACACTAGTGAGATAATGGCCAGTTCCTGTTCATGGTGAACGGACGTTGTCTTCCACCCTCAGGAGGTCATCTGGCAGTTCTCTGGAAAATGCAAGAATGATGTCATTGGTTAGGTTATTTTTGACATACTGTACTGTCATACTGTACACAGTAACATCACAACTGTATTACATGTACTTCACAGCACTATACCTATTTCTATGTTCACTGAGGATCATAGACCTAATATTGTAGGACTACATTGTACTGTACTGTGATGCAGAATGATGTGCAACAATACAGTCTAGTGTAGAAAGTTGAAGACATACCTGTTCTCCAGTCTAAATGTCTGTATTCTGGATGCTACCGTGTAGCGTCTCAGGTTGGGCTGGACTCTCTGCCTCCCTCATCGTCATGATTTATGACACGGTCCACCAAAGTGGCCCTAATGTCGTCGGAAATATGTCTCCGTCTATTGCCTGGTCCCCTTCTTTGTTCTTGTCCTCTTCCTCCTCCTCTCTCTCTTCCTCTCTCTCTCACTGCCTCCATGTTTGCTAAGTTCTCACAAAAGGGGTGATCTTACCTGAGGTCTGTTTGTAGTGGTGAGGCTCAGACTAATTGGTGTTCAATTACTGTAGAAGTGTTTTCATGCGTGTGTGTGTGTGTGTGTGTGTTGCCAATTTCACTTATGTTTTGCATTTTTAATAAGTGTTTTCCCAATGATTCCAAGACATTTCCTTCTTGAACAAAGTGTCTCGTAAAAAACTGTGTAGTGTTTTGCAAGTGTGTTGCAGAATTACAAACAAAGTGCAAAGTGTGTTGCAGAATTACAAACAAAGTGCAAAGTGTGTTGCAGAATTACAAACAAAGTGCAAAGTGTGTTGCAGAATTACAAACAAAGTGCAAAGCAGAAAATGTGTTGCTTTTGTAACCATTCCTTAAACAAAGGTACCAAAAGTACAATCAGCAAAAACTGTAAACAGACTAACTGGTACATGATTCACTGGACTTAAAGCAACAGAACACAGACAAATGTCATACTATGGTCCTTAAGCTAAGCCTTTTACCCAAAGCAACACATATGCCTACAATCAGATTCATAGTCAGTGAATATGTATTCTGCATACTGTGTGTATAAGGACAGAAAGCCTTTCATCTAGCCTCTTTGATAGCTGCCATATTAGTTACAAAGACTGATACATGTCAAACGACAGGTGTGAGAGGGATTCACAAAGAACAGCCCTGTGTGATTGATTGATACACAGAGTGTTGCCAGACAGTTACCAGAGAAGGAACTGATCTGATTGTAAGTGTGTGTAACCCAGCACCATGTAAGCTCTCCCAGTAACACCTTACCTTACCCTGGCTGAATCCAAAACGGCACACTATTCCCTATCTAGGGCACTACTTTTGACCAAGGCCCGTGTAGCGCACTATATAGGCCATAGTGGTCCATTTCGAATGCAGCCCCTCACTTGACACCCTGCTCTGCTTCTCTGGTTGTCCTGAAGGAAAGTCCTGCCTATTATCCTGTCCTACTTACACCACTACCCAGGCCTCAGGTTTCATGGCCCTCTCTGACCTGATTGTTTTCTAACATGATCCTTTCTCTCTGGCCCGAACTACATTATATATAACAGTGTTGGAAAACCTTGGTAGAGCATGGGTGGAATAGGCAGTGTGGTGCTCATTTGAATTTCCTTTCTTTTTTGTTTTTAGACCAATGCCTACTTGTCACTTAAAACTGAAGTGAGAATAGGCACTTATATGAACTGAGTTACAAAGTGCATTTCAACATCTTGATAGAGTTTTTAACAACAGTATAAACACATAAAAGACATAAGAATGAATAATAGTGATACGCACATGTCTCCAGGAGCCTCCGGTTTGATCCACACAGCCAGGGTGAAGGAGCCCAGATGTCCCAGACTCTGAAAGGGAGGAGAGGCCACGCATCCTCCCTGGGTCCAACGGAATATCACACTCCTGCTGGATCCATCCCCTTCTCTAACACCCTCTCCCCCTGTTCCTGCCCGTGAGCGAGGATCCAGCCCGTCCTGGGTGACACAGGTGCCCCAGTGTGCGGGAAGCAGTAGGGGTGCATGGGGTGGGGTGGAAGAACGGTAGGGGCACTCCTGGTTGCAGAACGCCTGGCTGCAGTTGTGGAGCTCCTGCAGGGAGGTGGGGCTGTGGCAGTAAGTGGTGCGCTCGGGAGTGCCGCAGCTGGAGCGGGAAGGAGAAAGAGTGACGGGCTTGTGGGCTCCGATGTTTTCCAACCGGGGGAAGTGACCCTGAGAGGTCGCAGGGTCAAAGGTGAGGCAAAGGGCCAGGATGTAGAGCCAGAGCGAGGGTCGGATTCCTCGTCTGTTTTTTCTCTCCACTTTCCACACACATCTTCCCTCTCTTTCTCTTCCCATTCTGTACTCTGTCTCCCCTCTCAAACATGCCTCACTTCCCCACCTCTCCCTTCTTACCCCTCTCTCCTGCCTTTCTCTGTTCTCTCCTCTCATCTCTCTTCTCCCTCTAACCCCTCTTTTCCCTCTCACCCCTCTCGCTGTCATCCCCTCTTTCAGTGAGGTCCAGCTCCGTCTGTTTGGCCTGGCAGCCGCCTGAAGCTGAGTCGTTGAATAAGTCATGATGGTCACAGTGCCGGAGGTGACATTTTACAGACCACTGCCTTGGGTAAGGCAGCGCAGCTTAACACACACACTAGACCAAATCCTTCACATGATAGCTTGGATTTCACCCCAACGCATACCTGGGGGGGAGAGAGAGCGAGAGAGAGAGGAGTCAGACATAAAACAAATCTAGGGGGAAATGTCATGCAGGCTAGTGCCTGCCCAAGGCTATTATGTTTCGTTTGATCGAGGGAAAGCTAAACAGATACGGAACATTTCCTTTCTGCCTGGTGTTGAATTGAACAAAGTGTCCTTTTTGCAGTGGTATCTAGGGATTATCTGTGATCCTCAAATGCCCCGTTTCTCTGAGTTTTGGGGAAATTGGGGCTTAGGGGGTTAGGTAAAACTGATATTATTAGGTTAGCATTAACTAGCTACAATATTTGCAACTTTAGGGCCATGTCTTTCTGATTGTGCATAGGGTTTAATGGTGAATGACTTAGTCATTGACAGCTGTCTAGTGAACAGCAACGTGGTTGTCTATAAGTAGCCTAAATATATTCAGCAAATGTTACAACAGTCACCAAATATGTCAAACTAAACCAAGCACAAACTCATCATTTGTTTTGCTGTTTGCCTCAGTGGCAGGTTTATCGAAGCTACGCTGCTTACGCACTGGCTACATACAACGTGCAACAAGTAGCTGTCCAATAAACTAACACACAGTCACAGTTCCTTGATTAAATAAGCTAATACAACAATGTTTTTTGTTTTTTTAACAATAAAGTATTATATCATTTTTACATTTAAATATAGAAAACTCGATTTATGTCAGCGAGTTTGTCCGTCGTCTTACCTCACAGTCTGGAGACGTGTGGTGGACACTCCGCACTTCTCGCATAAAGCTGATTACAGCGAGCTGCCATCTGGACAGCACGCCGCTCGAGACACAAAACAAAGCAGCAACCGGGAACTTGTCAGCAACAAAACAAAAACACAACAGGGTCATCCAATGCGTTTACCAACTACAGCGACACAATCGCCGCTCGGCATATCTTTGACAAAGCCCCGACATGGCTGACGACAGTCTAATGTATGCAAGTCCGATAATTACCAATGCCTGTAGCTTAGGAGCGATGACTAGTATTCTATTACACCCCCCAATGCGCGAGAGATCCGTCTGGGTTTAACAAGTGGCTCTAGTCTCCTTGCGTAGGAAGAAACGCTACCCGTGGTCGCCATAGCAACCCTGGTACGGACACTACAGACAGACAGTGTCGTGCATTCAGGTGCTGAAGCCCGGAGGGAAAGAAGAGAGGGGCAGTAGATTATAACATAACACGGAAGAGAGGGATTTGAGGGAGCCTATCTAATGTTTATCATTGTGCCACCACTCTATAACTGACCATGGTTTTTTAGGTCTTTATCTACTCAGCATAAATTAATGCATTAAAATACTAATTGAAAGAAGGGACATGAAATTGGGATCTTACTCAAAGCTTATGTGAAAGGCCAGTGGTGATTTTAGCATGTAAATCTTGGTGGGCCAAACTCCCCAAAATTATTTTAGTTGCATGTCAACAAAGAAACTACACAACACTAAACAATACATGAATTGCACTATAACGGTGACAAACAGTGGCTACAAACTGTTAGGAACTACATAAAGCTGTCCAAACAGCAGTGCTTTCTTTTCAGCACCATGGAGTGAATCCTTACCACCGCTACACCTGGCTTTCAGCAGAGCCTTGTCTGGCAGCGAAACTGTTTATTCAGCATCATTTACTGCCTTTGAAAAAACATTGGCATCCGGGTTAAGCGAGCAAGTGTGTCAAGAGGAAGTGCGGCTTGGCAGGGTTGTGTTTCGGAGTATGCATGGCTCTCGACCTTTGCCTATCCCGAGTCCGTACAGGAGTTGCAGCAATTGGACAAGACTGTAACTACAAATTGGACATCACGAAATTGAGGCAATCTGTAATTTCAATTAAGACATTTTGATTAAGCGAGCTAAGACAGGCGTAGTTAATATAACTATTTGTTCAGCACTTTTGAAATGTACAGCGACAGAATTCAGAACATGGGCCGTTCTTACAGTATTCTCCCTGTACACCAAGTCAGAACCATAGGATAAATAAAGCGGGCATATAAGCAGACAATGCTTAAATAAATCGTACAATATTTGATGATGACATTTCTCTAAAACAGGCTATATGCTACATGTGCACCGCCAAGTCAGAACATTAGGCTAAGTTATGAGGGGGAAAGTGACTAAATTATTAGGGTGAGGCACATGGGTTACTAACAGCTTACTACACAACATACACATATTATTACTTTCTTAGCTACAGTATGCATATCTCCCTGGCATATTACATAATTTATGCAGCAGCATACAATACATTTTTGGACTCACTGCTGTGTGTGCTCAATTGAGCAGAAAGGTGGTGCGGCGGTCCTTCTTGGGGGCAATTTTTGTCATGAAACTTTGACATCAATGTCTGGCATTCTCTGGATTTATGATGCCTTGAAGACAACTGGGCACTCTGAAAAAAACAAGTTGAATCATGACGTCAGTGATCTTCAGGTTGGAGCTCAAGAAAGAGGCCTGAGTTCCCGACTTGGAATTCCAAGTTGGATGACCGTTCAAAATGTATTTTCCCAGTCGGAGCTAGTTTTTTTCAGTTTCCAGTTGTCTTGAACTCATTGAAGTCTGATATTTCCCAGTTTCCAGTTGATTTGCTTTGCAATGCCTGCAGTTAGCCACTGATTCCTTCCATACCACTCATTGTTGAATTTGCGATTTCCATCTTGTTGTGTAATGTTTATGTCCAATGACTGATCAGCACCGATAAGTTTTATCTATCATTTCACTTCATAAGCATTTGCCAGTAGATTGTCGACGTGATTCATGATGATGACTACTTGTCTAGCTTGATAGCTAAGATTTATGAAGTATGAAGTATGATGTTGACATGATCAGTCCAATTAAAACTACGCTAGATATAATATGATTTGACATCATTTTATCTGTGGCCAGTGACCTTGAGCCTTCTTGGATGGGAACTTCTAATTTAACTCTATTGCAGCACCTAAGGGGGCTTGAACTTTCTAGCTCTCCCTGTAGATTTTGCAGTGACGTAGTGTCCCCATGAGTGACAGAACACTGAGCCAATCACAGCGCAACTAGAGAAGATTACCAACCCCTACGCTCTGTATTTCCCTCCAGCACAGAAAGCAATGAGCTAGGCTGAAACACCTGCATTTTGGAGCTGCCAATCACAACTTAATAGTATAATTTTATTTACGTTGTCTGCAAACTGATATGTAGCATGTATTAATGCAAAAAGAACACGCAAAGCAGGCCTTGAATGACGGGTTGCCACTGTGAAAAGCACATACTGTATGCTCAATTAGTTGTTTAGGAATAGTGGGAATGATGCCCACATCATTTGGAAGCATGCTCACTGACTGTAGACTAATGACTGAGAAACTTTTCCTTTAGACAGGCTACCTCTGGGTGCCTGAAACCAGCCTTCATCATTCATACCTATAGTAGCCTATAATATTTTATATGGTCATTTAACTCGTCATAAAATAATTGACACAGAAAACAATGTATTACAGCATTGTCAACATTCCTGTTGTCCAAATGATAAGTGCCCATCAGAAACTCTGCCTATTTGTTTCAAACGGAATTTCAGCACTTGTCTCTGCTTATATGCAGTAGCTTGCGGAAGCAACAAGGCAGCCGCATGAGAACGGTTGAACATTATGCATTCAAAATATGTAAACAAATCTAAAAAAGGCCCCCTTATATTTCCAGACAAGTTTGTTATCAGCTAATCACATTTGAACAGCTGCAATTGCTTTTGTGAACAAAGGCAGTCTAACTAGTTTTTAATTAAGTACTCCTAATGACCTTAAGAAGATTACTGCACTCGCCTAATAATCAATACCATGCAGGGTAGGCAGCTAGGGGCTCAGCCAAGGGGGAGGAAGGGAAGGAGGCCCTAGCTATTAATATATTACATCCACGGGGCCTCCCTCCCTCCTAATTCCTCTCTTCCTTCCTCTCCATCCTCCTCTACCTCTCCATTTTCTTCCTCTCTCCTATCCTCCTCCCCCTCTCTTTTTCCTCCACTTCCATGGTTAAATGTAGGATCCTGGTTGCGCTTGTCCTAACCAGCTGACACTTGTCACTTAGTTAAAATACTAACTCAATTGGCCCTTATTGGAGAGATATTTTTTCAATAGGACATTTGTTCATATCAGCCCATTCACATTGTACTAGTGAATTATTATTGTCATATATTACATGGTTGGAGCTAACACTGATTTTAAGCATGATCTGACTAAACACACTGATTTTCATTAGCTGTATGATATTTCAATATTTCACGAAATCATCTTTCTGCGAGTAGGCCTAATAGCATCAGAGTAATACTGTAATGCAGCCCTAATGTAGCCTATCAGCTTCATTCCTTTCAAAATCAACATGAATATACATGAATATAATTTGCTGGATGCTGATTAAGAGAAGTGGAATAAATTGATGGCTTCATTTTACCCAAACGCAATATTAGGCAGGCTTATGGAAATGTTAAGTGTTCCACGTTACCTTTATCTACTCCCTGATAGCGTGCCACTGAATTAGACGTCAGGCTGGGATTTGGCTGCCATTGATTTTCTAAGGCCCACGGTATGTCAATCTGTCAGTCAGTCAGTCAGTGTTCCATCCAGTAGGGATGCTGAGGGAGGGGAATGGGATCGTATTAGCATTATCTACACCATGGTCCACGGAGATAGGAACCAAATCATCCCCCATGGTCTATGGAGATAGGAACCAAATCATCCACCAGGGTCCATGGAGATGGGAACCAAATCATCCACCAGGGTCCATGGAGATAGGAACCAAATCATCCACCAGGGTCCATGGAGATAGGAACCAAATCATCCCCCATGGTGGAAAGGAACCAAATCATCCACCAGGGTCCATGGAGATAGGAACCAAATCATCCCCCATGGTCTATGGAGATAGGAACCAAATCATCCACCAGGGTTTATGGAGATAGGAACCAAATCATCCACCAGGGTCCATGGAGATAGGAACCAAATCATCCCCCATGGTCTATGGAGATAGGAACCAAATCATCCCCCATGGTCCATGGAGATAGGAACCAAATCATCCCCCATGGTCCATGGAGATAGGAACCAAATCATCCCCCATGGTCCATGGAGATAGGAACCAAATCATCCCTCATGGTCCATGGAGATAGGAACCAAATCATCCCCCATGGTCCATGGAGATAGGAACCAAATCATCCCCCATGGTCCATGGAGATAGGAACCAAATCATCCCCCATGGTCCATGGAGATAGGAACCAAATCATCCCCCATGGTCCATGGAGATATGAACCAAATCATCCCCCATGGTCCATGGAGATAGGAACCAAATCATCCCCCATGGTCCATGGAGATAGGAACCAAATCATCCCCCATGGTCCATGGAGATAGGAACCAAATCATCCCCCATGGTCTATGGAGATAGGAACCAAATCACCCCCCATGGTCCATGGAGATAGGAACCAAATCATCCCCCATGGTCCATGGAGATAAGAACCAAATCATCCCCCATGGTCCATGGAGATAGGAACCAAATCATCCCCCATGGTCCATGGAGATAGGAACCAAATCATCCCCCATGGTCCATGGAGATAGGAACCAAATCATCCCCCATGGTCCATGGAGATAGGAACCAATCAGCACTGTGTTTGCATTAGCCCTTATTCTGCTTATCCCTGGCTTTCTTCTCCTCTTATTTCATCTATTTTTTTACCTCTTAGTCTTACTAGTTTTTTTCCATCATCCACTTCTGCTCTGCTCTACTGTTTGCTAGCTCTCCTTTCTTTTATCCTGTTATTTCCTAACTTGTACAATTACAATTCTATTTCCACGCTATGACTGCATTTATAAGCAATTCTAAACATTTACATTGGCTTATTCATGAAAGCTATTATTAAAGGCCCAATGCAGCCATTTTTATATCAGTATCATATCATTTTTGGGTAAAAATTAAGTCCTTTACTGTAATAGTTTTCCATTAAAATGTACAAAAACAGGTTTTCATCAAAAAACTATTTCTCAAGCA